>NC_057797.1:204261460-204274554 GCF_018294505.1 Triticum aestivum
CCATGTCGGACGTCTTTCCTGCTTCTGACGGCCACCCCTCATGCCTGCTGACACTCTGCAGCCTCGCCGACCACCCCCTCTCTTCGATTTGCTAGCTGGTCCTAGCTATTGTCGGAGTTTCCACATCTAGCCGTAGCCGCCACTACAAAGTTGTGTTTCGTCAGGAATGGAACCGTGCAGTTCCCTCAAGTGCCCGCGTCGCATCCGGTGCTATTGAATCGGGTCGCCGCCATCACGCAATTCGCCACTGCCTCCTCGAGCTCATGTTGCAGCCGTCGCCGGTGAAGTACCGTAACGTGAGACTGTGACCGCGGGACAAGTGGACAACAGAGTAATCAGGACACGCGGGAGCGTGTTTGGCTTTGCATGTTTGCCACTGTGGAGGAGATGGCGCGCTCCTACGACGCCACGACGGTCCGCTATTTCGGGAGTTGGAAGAGGCTTAACTTCCCTGCCGACATTTCCTCCGCGGTTGCATTCGCGCCTCCCATTTTTGCCGTCTCCTTGGCTGAGGAGAAGGAGCACCGCAAGGCCATGGCATAGCTCGCGCCCAAGCACGATGATGCCACCTTGGTGGCCAAGCTCATCCTGGATGACCCGTAGCTCCTCCCCGAGAACCAAAAGTTCTTCCAGTCCACGAAGGACACATGCACAATCGAGCGGAAGCGCACCGAGGTCGTCAGCCTCAAGGCCAGGCGTGAGGAGATATTCGACGAGCTCGACAACAAGGAGGACGAGATACCATGGAGTCAGCCTGTCACCAATGACCATGAGGTCGACACCTCTGATGGCGGGGGTGATCCCTATACCCTCTCAACCGAACTTATTAGGCTATTGTAAGGACGACGACGAGGAAGAGTAGTGTCAATGGAGTATCTAGTATGTTGATGTAGTTTTAATGTAATTCTATGTATGATGTGGTGTGTTGTTTTAATTATGCAATAAAGTAGTTTAAATTTGTGTCGAAATTCATTTTAGGCAGTTGTTTAGTGGCCCGGTTAGGTCCAGTTTTTTAGCTACTCAAATATGAGAGCAAAGGTTTGAGACGGCATTTAAGTCGGTAAAATTTGGGAGTTCGCTAGCTTTCCTGTCCATAAAAAGTAAAGCAAATAGAAAACAGATTTGCAAGCAAAATCTCATTTAGCTCCCGTATCATTTTATTTTACAAGTGTGTGTGGATGTTCTTTCTCTTTTTCTTTTTCTTCCATCTAACTAATATTTTTTTCAAAAACACTAACGTCCACACGTGTGTTAGTTTTGTAACTCGCCCACACGCGTGAATCATCGTCCAGTGCAGTTTACACAAATCTTGACACATTGAGGCAGAATTTGCATGTCACGTAGGATGGGTTTGGTGTGTGGACGTTGGAGAGTTTGCCCACACGCCCGCACCACGCTGTTTGTCAGCTGCACTGTGATGGCGAACTAGTTTCTGCACATACAACCACCACCTAGTCCATGCGCGTGTGGGCGAACTACTTTTCGCCCACACGACACTCCTACGTTGTGGATGACAACTGTAGTTATGTGAACGTGACAACTAGGTAAACACACATGGCAACTGTGATTCTTTGCTAGACGGCAACTGCAGTTGCGCGTAAGTGGCAACCAGATAAACACACATGGCATCTGTGATTAACCATACATGGCAACTATGGTTGGACCACATATGGCAACTAGGTAAACACACATGGCAACTAGGTAAATAAACACGGCAACTACTGTTTGACCATATGTGGCAAGTAGTTAATCACACACGGCAACTACGGTTTGATTACACGTGACAACTATCATAAATTAGACATGGCAATTATAGTTAACCAAAATAGATAGAGTTGCCATGCTTTTACAACTGCACTTCCATCCTGGATAACTACATCTGCCAACCAAGATGGTAACTAAATCGTCATCTCGCGGGTACCTAACATAGTTGCGCCAGGACGTGGGCATTTTTGCTTCGTGCCACACGCGCGATGTGAGATAAGTAGTACTTGTTGGATGTGTGACACGAAATAGTCACGCCCACACGTGTGGACAATTTTAATGTCCGTCCACACACAGCCCGTGTGGGCTGCCTCCTGCTTACACTACACATGGTATGTGAACGCATATCGAATATACCACACATGTGGCAGTTATCGCCGTCCTTCTTTTTTTAATCCTTTTTCACGCCAAAAGCACCATTACACTAGTAAGTTTGGCCAGCCTGCACAACTACATGTTCACTCATGGCGCACAATTGCAGTTTCCGCTTGTGAGCTTTTATGTTTTTTTTTTTTTTTTAGTTTTCACTACAATTGTAAGCTCGCGAGCCACACATGCATGTCCACCGATCACGTGTAACTGCCGTTCCATGGGTGCGCACTGAACGCAGTTGCAGGTCAAGTTGTTCATCGACCGCGCGCGCGTGCAATTGCACGCGTGTCGGTCACGCACAATTATACAGTTACCAATTTACGTATTTAATAAATAAAAGAAATGCAATATAAACTGAGAAAGAAAAATAAAAGGAAGAAAAAATAAAAGCAAAGGAAGAAGACAAAGAAAAAGAGAATGATAGAGTAAATCTAGATGACTACTCACATCGACCCGTCAATGTCATAGTGTGTGAAATTTCACTTTCAAGTACAACATCCAATAGTGCCATCATTTTCTTCGCTCAATCACGCAGGCGGTGACGTGAGAAATGGTCTTCAATGGAGAAGGAATATGCTTTTGTTTTATCTTCTAGACATAGTACGTGAGAAATGGTCTCATCTTCAACAGGCTACGAAAGCTATGCACATGTGTAGACATGAGATAATACTCCTGTATGGATTTGCATAGCTTTCGTACGCCTGTTGTTAGCAGTTATTTTGAGGGCAAATGCAACGTTGTTTGCGTACGGAAAGAACATGGTGGACTAACTTCAAAAAAAAAAGAGAACATGGTGGACTTGGTATACCGGACCTTCAAGCTAAAAAAGATGTTTTACTCGGAGCATCTACAACCCGGCGCCACCCAAACGCGGGCCGGATAACCAGTCAAAAAAATCCATCTAAACGGGTGCCTTAAATGGGCATCAAATGTCTATACAGATCATTATTTTTTTATATCTAACCCAAATGCAAGGCAGATATAAAGATGGTCGGACGCGTCCGTCGTATCGAACCTGACAGGCCTACCCCCACCACAACTTGTAACAAATCCACTCCCTTGCCCTACTGAATCCATTTGCTCTCTCCTTTCTTCTTTCTCCTCTACGCCGGACGTCTCGTAGCTTCGCCACCATCCTTGTTCCGCAGCCGTTTTGAGCCTCATGGCCGGCAGCACCAACACAATAGTCCTGTCTACCATGCTCGCCGCCGAGGACATCGTCGTCGGCCCGGATGGCACTGCGGTACATCCGACCATTATGGGGCTGCCCCTTGAGCTCTATGTGTTCGACACATTGTCCAACCCGGTTTTTTTATTTATTCATAAGGAAAGCGATGGATTCCGATGCTTCGCCGGATGAGGAGTATGACCGATTGAGCTTAATAAAATGTATCAAGGTCATACCAAAGAGCACACCATCATACTGAAAGCAGTGACATCACATGACTTATGGATTTGACATGCTTTCTTTGGACTGTCGGGTTCTCGCAATGACATCAACATTAGCTTCAACGATCTACCGTGTTCAGGAGGCTTTGTAATGGGGAATCGCCACCATGAAACTACACTGTCAACGGCCGTGGCTGCAACATGGGATACTATCTTGCCGATGGCATATATCCTCAGTGGGCGGTGTTTGTGACCATGTCTGAACCACAAGGCAACAAACAGAGACACTTTGCAACAATGCAGGAAACAACTAGGAAGAGCATTAGTAGTGCTTCAAACTCATTCGGGAATTGTTCGTGGAGCTACAATGATGTGGGAATCGAAAATTTTGTGGAAGCTAATAACATATTGTGTTATTTTGCACAATATGATTTTCGAGGGTGAGGGTGATGGTGTAGCCCAAACCAATAATTTTGAAGCATATGGAGGACAACTTCAAATCCCAGAAGATCAAGATGCAAATCAGCTTATGAACTTTCTACAGATGCATCAGAATCTTCGAGACGTGCAGCTACTCAGTGATCTTGTGGAGCATATGTGACCCATAATGAAAACCAAAGAGATAATGTTTGAGTTGTGTACTTAAAATAAATTTTATATAAGAACTATGTATTTTTGTTACCAACATTTGTTATTTACATGTGACATTGCCGTGTATGAAGCACATGCATGGATTTGCATGTATTTGAGAGTCTGGATTTGAGGTATGTGACTGCCAGGCACGGCATATGAGGGGCGATCCGGCTACATCCGCAGGCATTCTCGGGCGCGTCGGCATATGTATAGGAAGATTTTACTAAAGATTTCACATGGCAAACTCTCTTGCGCAAAGATTTTTACTAAGAGGCTCACTTGAGAAACTGTTGAATGTCATCACCTAATGTATCATTTAGGCAAGATGTTCCAATGAGGAGAAATAAAATCTTTGCAAGTGATTGGTCTGGTAGTAAAAGTGTTGCATATGCCACCTCCTCAGTTGAATACGTCACATCTGAAATCAAAATGTTCTGTAACACCATCACCGATGCCTGATTATGAGAAAGGACAACCTTACAATGTGATTGGTCAAAAGTGTTGTTTCTGCCACCACGAATAGATGATAAAAACCTTCTTTTATAGAGCAATTTTGGGTGCACAACACCGCCAGTCATCCAAGTCACGTTTAACTTCTGTCCACCATGCAATGTTGCCAACTTGTTTGGTCACTAGCTCGACTATATAAAGTTTAATGGTAAAACTTCCTCTCCACTGCAGGTTATTTTCTAATGTACGCACTAGTTTCGTTTATGGTTTACTCTTCAGCGACAGGAACACCGACAACTATTTATTGAGGTTTATACACGTTTGGAGCAGGTGATCGAGGATGTTTTTTACCCGACATGGGTGGTGGAAAATCTATGGATTGTCTCCCCTCCTACTCCGCCTCATGCATAGTTTGGGTCATATTTGCTTTACTATTGCTAGCTTGATACTGTGTGTGCATGTGTTGGTATTGGCCGTGTGCATCCTAGCCATGCAAAGCCTAGATGTGTTCATGTCTTTGAAGTCTCTTGATGCAAAATTGAGAGATAATAAGAGACGTCCTTTATAAACACAATCAGTTAATTTGTGGAAGTTGAATTCTTGTTATTTCTTTTTTTCCACCCAATAATGTTGTATGTTTGTTCCTTATCACAATGATAGTGAAACTTAGTACTTCTTTTGTTATATGAATGGCAAACACAGACTTACATAGATTTGAAGTGGGGCATGTGAGGGCAAAGGGGACAGTGGAATCGGCCAAAACAGCAAGCCAGTTCTTCGCGAACATATCAACAAGTATCTTAGGTACATATAAGGAAACATATCTAGATAGTAGAATCAACGAGTACTGCAATGTCCAATCTTCACCACAAAATATACTTGCAAGAACAACTTACTACAACATCATTATCCTAATATAATCATCAACATATGAAAGAATAGCATACCTCCAATATCAACATAACCAAACTATACCAAACTTGAACAACAAATACAAATAGCAATCATTAACTTGATCAGCAATAAATATGACAAGTGAACACCAAATCAAAGGGAGACACAAGGATTTACATGAAAACACGGTGCGGAGAAAAAACCACGGGCCGACAAGCATGTCTTCCACTATAGAAATGAAAGGTACAAGGTGGAAGCAAACAAGTAAGGTAGGCTCAAAATCCCCATTTTATTACTCAAATTTGGGTCATTTTGTTTATCAAATGCCCCACTTCTCTCTCCCACTCTAGAACTCTCTTAAAAATAGAAAAGTTCAACTCTCTGTTATTCTCGAGTTTGGAGAGAAGTCTATTTGAGTTTTCTTTTGGTACACCCCCTAAGAATAGTTTACAGATTAAATAGATTATTCTAATCTCTTATTTGATGCATTGGGAGAATAGGGGTTAGAATTAGTTGATCGTGAATGTCCAAAACTACTCATTTTAAGTATCTTTAAGGTTCATGCAAACTTTCTTTGGGGGGTGGGGGTGGGAGGTACCAAAGAAAATTCAGTCTATTTTAACAACTCTACATAAAGCCTTTCTCAGCTTGCTAACTATCTCAAATAGCCAAGTTTATTTTGCGGTAACTTAATCCACATGCTTCTGACAGTGAAGTAAGAGATGCACTTTATCACATGACGTGTTACACATACCGGAATAGCAGCCATATAATTTTGTGCATTTGCTCGAGCATAGAGAAACAGATTAGTACATAGGGAAAATCACACACATCACAACCGATGTCATGTTTCCTCTACAAGGCTGGACAAGGTGGTCACACTTTCCATCGATGAAGGGTAAGACATGACGTACGAGTCAAACCCTTCGTTCTGCATCATCGCAAGAATCTCGAAGCTCTCATTCATCAACGTAAGCTCCGGTAGTTGCACGTCTCCATTAAGGTACCTCATGACCTGTCGCATTCCTGGCCTTAAATTGGAGAGAGGATGCGAGCATAATAATCCTAGCTTCAATGCTAGGCAAGCCTCACCGGCATCGTAGCTATGAAGCTTGGTATCCACGGTTTCAGCCAGTGATCCTCCGTGCCAATGCTCAAGTACCCAGTCGACCAGCATTAATTGTTCGCCTTGTAAATTTTGCCTAATGGGCCTTTGTCCACATGTGACCTCAAGAAGGAATATGCCGAAGGCGAACACGTCGGTCAGGGGGGTTGCCTTGCTAGTGCGACCGAGCTCTGGAGCTAGGTATCCTATGGTCCCAACCACATGTGTGGTTTGTGGGTTGGCGCCACGGTCGTACAACCTTGCCAGCCCAAAGTCACCGAGTCGACCATTCATCTCATTGTCGAGGAGGACATTACTAGCTTTGATGTCCCGATGGATGATTACTTTCTCACACTCCTCGTGGAGGTAGAGCAACCCGGAAGCAATTCCCTTGATGATCCGGAACCTTTTGTCCCAATCTAGAACCGGCTTCTCATCATCGCCATACAAGTGCCTATCAAGGCTCCCATTTGACATGTACTCGTATACCAAGAGCAGTTCACCTTTACGCCTGCAATAACCATGTAACTGAGCGAGATTGCGATGTTGTAGTCGCCCAATGCTCACAACCTCGGCGATGAACTCTTTCATGCCTTGTTTTGAGTCATGTGACACCTTCTTGACGGCGATCTCCAGTTTGGGCGCCGGTAGCACCCCTTTGTATACCCTCCCGAACCCTCCCACACCGAGCAGATTCTTCTCCTTGAACCCGCCGGTGGCGCTGAACAGATCCTTGTAGGAGAACCGGTGCGGCCCGAACTCGACCTCCCAATCTTCCCGGAGCTCGCTGTACTTGAGCCGCCGTCGTATTAGGAGGACGATGAGGGTGCCCGCGGCAAAGATGAACGCTGTCGTCGCTACGGGTGGGATGATCTGTGCGAGCTTGGGATGGCGCTTCGGGCCAAAGCGGGGGAGCTTTGGCAGCTTGGCGATGTCGATGGCCGGAGCAGGTCCGTCCATCGCGAAACTCCAGCCAAGAACGTAGTGTTGCGAGTTGAAGGAACCCGTGGCCGACGAGAAGCCCACGTACGCCGTGTCCGTGAGCACAGTTGAGAGGTCGCAGGTCTTGGAGAGCAGCGGCTTCACGGGTTTGGCCGTTCCCAGGGCAGCCATGGCCACGGTGATCAGTTTCTCTTCGCCGTCGTAGTCCACCCACACCTGCATCGCCGTGCCGCTTGCGAGCGTCAGGTTGTGGAGGATGCCGTCGTCGGCGAAGTAGCCGGCGCTGCTGGACGCGAGGGACGTGAGCCCGTTGACGTCGATGCCGACGTGGTTGCCGTCGATGTCGCGGAACTCGTTGTTCTGGTCGGTGTCGAGTTCGACGCCGAAGATGTGGTTCGCGGCGGCGCCGTTGGTGCTGTTGTTAACAAGGCCGAGATATTGGCTCGGGAACGCGGCGGAGAAGTTGTAGCCCCCAGGGGCGACGAACAGGACGATGCCATGGCCGCAGTTGTTGGCGTCGGGGCAGAGGATGCCGAACACGAAGGAGGCCGAGAACGACCGCACCGTCCGGTTCCGCGCCGCCGGCTCGCGGAAGCGGAACGGCGCCGGGTGGATGGCGTGGGCCTTCTGGCGGAGCGTGCCGTTGGTGAGCTCGAGAAGACCGGTTGGAGTGACCGCGGCCGCGCCGCCGAGGGTGATGTTGGCGCCGGCGAAGCTGGAGTAGACGAACTGCTGGCCGACGCTGCAGATAGCAAGGCTAACAGCGACGAGAAGGAGGAGGAGGAAGCAGCTGAGCTTCTTGTGAGCCTGAGGCATAGCCGGTATTGCTTTGCTCGTACGCGGAGGAGAAAGGCGAAGCCTGAGAATGAATTGACTGCTGACTTGCTGACCGCTCAGCTGCTCTACCAATTACGCAGGAAAATCATGCGGGGGCAGGGGTGGGTCGACCAAATATATTCTTTGACCCATCAGCCATACAAGATGAAAATTAGTGATTGCGAAATTAATTGGGATAACTGTATGTGAACATTAGAAAAGTTAATGAATATGAAAGAAGTTCACTAAAAGAGGTTTGTGAAATAATGAATAAATATCCATGGATTTGAAAGAAGTTCACTAAAAAAAGTTGGCAAACTGAAAAAGTTCAAGAAAGTTTGAAAAAACTTAGCAAAAACTGACAAAACTTCGTGGATTTTAAAAGAGTTAACGAAATTTGAAAAAAAATTGCGAAGTTGTAAAAGTTCATAAAATCTAGAAAAGTTCACAAATTGGGAAAACTGTTTGGATTTTAAAGAAGTTTGTGCATTTGAACAAAATCAGAAAAATAAAGAAAAGGAAAAAAAATAAAAAATAAATAGAACATAATAAACACCGTTCCAGAAGCTTCCCGAGTCCTCCCAGGAAGTTCCGGAAGCTTCCCAAAAATGGCAAAGAATTCACGTTATTGCGCTCTTAAATGGGCTGGCGATGTCACTCGGAGGGGGTGTGCACCATTTTTGCGATTAAACCAATAATTGGCACTAAGGGTGCCAAATAGGGATCACAATATTCGGGCGTGTCCAGACAGTTATCAAGTAGAATGCAGCCCATTCCGTACCACATATTCTCTTTTTTTATTCATTATTTTCTCTCTGCACATCCCCATCATTCGCATGCATGATTGCAATGCATGCATAAATGAGGGCTTAAAATGGACATACTTGGATACTGACCGGACGCGTCCGCAGAAATTTGAGAGGCCAAATTTGCTCAATATGGTTGTAGATGCCCTAAAACCTAGACACATACAGAGTAAGGACGACTTGAACCTAGGTACATATGCATCTATTTTAATAAAATGCATTATAAATATATTTTAAAATATAAAAAAAATCTAAAACAATATTTCACGCGTGCATCTCCTCAAAATCATACGCATGTCATAAAGTTTTGCAAAAAAGATATTTTGCCTCCACAAAAAAACAAATTTCAGTGTTGAAAATTAGTGTGTCGCGATATTTTTTTGATCTTTTTGCACGGGCCAAAAAAAGTCGTTTTTCGGTGAAACTTTGCGTGTGCACATATAACATGGAAATGTACGTATGGAACTTTTTTCCAAAAAATGGCATTTAGAAATGTGTTTCTGAAGTGGGTGTGGTCATGAAAATGTACCCAGGTTCATCTAGTAATTTTTCGCGACAGTCAAATCATTTAAACTTCCCATCCGCGCATCACCAGTTCACCATTGGCAAGGGATGGCACCCGCTAAGTTTGGGTATGGGTGGAGCCCTTACCTGTTCCGCCTTGAGCATATGCATCACCCATACCCATATCGGCCAATGAGTATAATTTTTTTTTCATATCCACCACTCAACAGGGTAAAGGGGGACCAGTAGGCAAAATATCCACATTTGCAATACATCAACATGAGCATCACATAGTCACAAAAAACAATGTATAATCATAATTTATAAATAACAATGCATCATAACAACATTGCATACTTATAAAGAGCAACATATCATAAAAAAATACCACATTCTCATAAACAACATCATTTACACGTAAACAACAACATACATTTATCCATTTTGAGTTAAAGAACTTACAATAAAGTTTGACGTAATTTTGTCTCATGTTCTTACCTTAATAGGTTGTTTAACCACCAGGTACACGGGGAATAATTATCCATTGCCATCCTGTAACGCCCTCGATGCGGCTATATCTCCCACGTGTCGAAGCACGACTTAGAGGCATAACCGCATTGAAAGCAATGTCGCAAGTGAGGTAATCTTCACATAATCCATGTATTACATAAGGAAAAAAGATACATAGTTGGCTTACAATCGCCACTTCACACAATACATGAATAAAGCATTACATCAACCAGATACAATCAAGGTCCGACTACGGAACCAAAATAAAATAAGACTACCCCAAAAGGTACACAGATCCCCGATCGTCCCAACTGGGCTCCACTACTGATCAACTGGAAAACGGAACAACATAAAGAACACGATCTTCATAGAGCTCCTCCTTGAGCTTGGTTGCGTCATCTGCATGGTTCAACGGCACCTGCAAGCTGGTTTTGAAAGTATCTGTGAGTCACGGGAACTCAGCAATCTCACACCCTTGCGATCAAGACTATTTAAGCTTATAGGTAGGGAAAAGGTATGAGGTGGAGCTACAGCAAGCGACTATCATATATGGTGGCTAACATACGCAAATGAGAGCGAGAAGAGAAGGCAAAAGCACGGTCGAACAACTATGATCAAGAAGTGATCCTAGAACAACCTACGTCAAGCATTACTCCAACACCGTGTTCACTTCCCGGACCCCGCCGAGAAGAGACCATCACGGTAACACAGGCGGTTGATGTATTTTAATTAAGATCAACTTCAGGTTTTCTATAACCGGACATTAACAAATTCCCATCTGTCCATAACCGCGGGCACGACTTTCGAAAGTTCAAATCCCTGCAGGGGTGTCCCAACTTAACCCATCACAAGCTCTCACGGTCAATGAAGGATATTCCTTCTGGCGGGAAGACCCGATCAGACTCGGAATCCCGGTTACAAGACATCCTCGACAATGGTAAAACAAGTCCAGCAAAACCACCCGATGCGCCGACATCCCGATAGGAGCTGCACATATCTCCTTCTCAGGGCACACCGGATAAGCTAAGCGTACGGGAGCCAACGTAACCCAAGTTGCCAAGGGACTGAAGGAAATATGCCCTAGAGGCAATAATAAAGTTATTATTTATTTCCTTATAATCATGATAAATATTTATTATTCATGCTAGAATTGTATTAACCGGAAACATAATACATGTGTGAATACATAGACAAACAAAGTGTCACTAGTATGCCTCTACTTGACTAGCTCATTAATCAAAGATGGTTATGTTTCCTGACCATGAACAATGAGTTGTTATTTGATTAACAAGGTCACATCATTAGTTGAATGATCTGATTGACATGACCCATTCCATTAGCTTAGCACCCGATCATTTAGTATGTTGCTATTGCTTTCTTCATGACTTATACATGTTCCTATGACTATGAGATTATGCAACTCCCGTTTGCCGGAGGAACACTTTGGGTGCTACCAAACGTCACAACGTAACTGGGTGATTATAAAGGAGCATTACAGGTGTCTCCAAAGGTAGATGTTGGGTTAGCGTATTTCGAGATTAGGATTTGTCACTCCGATTGTCGGAGAGGTATCTCTGGGCCCTCTCGGTAATACACATCACATAAGCCTTGCAAGCATTACAACTAATATGTTAGTTGTGAGATGATGTATTACGGAACGAGTAAAGAGACTTGCCGGTAACGAGATTGAACTAGGTATTGGATACCGACGATCGAATCTCGGGCAAGTAACATACCGATGACAAAGGGAACAACGTATGTTGTTATGCGGTCTGACCGATAAAGATCTTCGTAGAATATGTAGGAGCCAATATGGGCATCCAGGTCCCGCTATTGGTTATTGACCAGAGACGTGTCTTGGTCATGTTGTAACGCCCTCGATGCGGTTATAGCTTCCACGTGTCGAGGCACGACTTAGAGATATAACCGCATTGAAAGCAATGTCGCAAGTCAGGCAATCATTACAACATCCCATGTAATACATAATAAAAGGGGGAGATAACATAGTTGGCTTACACTCGCCACGTCACATCAGAGTACATAAATAACATCCATCAAACAAACACTCATGGCCCGACTACGGCGCCAAAATGGAAAAGAACCCAACAAGCGACAAGGCCCTGAATCAATCCCCAACTAGGCACCACTACTGATCATCGGGAAAGGAAACATAATAACATTGAGAGTCCTCGTCGAACTCCCACTTGAGCTCGTACTCGTCACCTGGAGCGGAATCGCCTGGACCTGCATCTGGAATTATAGTATCTATGAGCCACAGGGACTCAGCAATCTCGCACCCTCGCGATCAAAACTATTTAAGCTTATAGGAATGGATAAGGCAAATATATGTGGAGCTGCAGCAAGCGACTAGCATATATGGTGGCTATCTTATACGCAAAAGAGAGCGAGAAGAGGGGGCAAAGCGCGAGCGAGAATCTAGAAGAGCAACCTGCGCAAGCATAACTCCAACACCGTGTCCACTTCCCGGACTCCGCCGAGAAGAGGCCATCACGGCAACACACTCAGTTGATTCATTTTAATTAATTAAGGTTTTAGTTATCTACAACCGGACATTAACAAATTCCCATCTGCCCATAACCGCGGGCACGGCTTTCGAAAGTTCAATCCCTGCAGGGGAGTCCCAACTTAGCCCATGACAAGCTCTCACGGTCAACGAAGGAATAGACCTCCACCCGAGACACACCGATCAGACTCGGTAACCCGGTACAACAAGACAATTCGACAGGTTAAAACAAGACCAGCAACACCGCCCGAATGTGCCGACAAATTCCGATAGGAGCTGCACATATCTCTTTCTCAGGGCACACTCAGATGAGACATCCTACGAGTAAAACCAACCCTCAAGTTGCCCCGAGGTGGCCCCGCAGTCTACTCGGTCGGACCAACAC
>NC_057797.1:204274749-204276933 GCF_018294505.1 Triticum aestivum
AAATAAGATGACCCTTGAGTCTGCAGAACCCAAGGGAAAGAAAAGGCTAGGTGACAAATGGTAAAAACCAAGGTTGGGCATTGCTGGAAAAGCTTTAATCAAGGCGAAATATCAAGGGGTTCCCATTATAACCCAACCGTGTAAGGAACGCAAAAATCCGGGAACATAACACCGATATGACGGAAACTAGGGCGGCAAGAGTGGAACACAACACTAGGCGAGAGGCCGAGCCTTCCACCCTTTACCAAGTATATAGATGCATTAAGATAACATAGCAATATAATGATATCCCAACAATTAAATAAAAGATGTTCCAACAAGGAACAGCCTCCAAACTACACCTGCAACTAGCAACGCTATAAGAGGGGCTGAGCAAAGCGGTAACATAGCCAATCAACGGTTTGCTAGGACAAGGTGGGTTAGAGGTTCAATCATGGCAATTGGGAGGCTGACAAACAAGTGGTAGGCATCGTAGCATTGGCATAGCAAAAGAGCGAGCAAACTAGCATAGCAAAGATAGTAGTGATTTCGAGGGTATGATCATCTTGCCTGCACAGTTGTCAGAGTTGACTGGATCCTCACAAGCAAACTCAACGGGCTCCTCGGTAGTGAACTCGTCTCCCGGCTCTACCCAACAATACAAACAAGCAACAAGGATACAATCAACCACGTGCAAGACCAAGCAATATGATGAAAAGATGATATGCTATGCGGGATGCGATGCGGGATGCAAAATGCAAGATATGACAGGAAATGCATGAACCTGGCCTCAACTTGGAATTCCAAGGGTGCCACTGGATAGAGGGGATGAAATCGCTTGAAAACGATATAAAGATCATTGGAATCGGAGTTACGGTTTGGAAATGGCAAGTGTTTTAAGATATGACACCGGTCTGCGATTTACAGCAAGTAGGCATCTAAATGCAACGAAATGAACATGCTACAGCCACCAAACATGACAAAAAAATACATGGCAGGGATGCACACAAGATGCTTAACAAAAGACTAGCACTGAGCCACGGCCAATTCATCCATTAATAGGTTCAAACAAGCATGGTAAAAACGCAAATGCAAAACAGATTCCAGACTTAGTGAAATTAACACTAGTCTGTAATTTCAGATCACGAAGCCCTCTTCGGAGCAGCAAAACAATATGATACATGACCTGATTAAGACAAGTAAGAACATGGCATGGAGCTAATCAACAAGCTTAACAAAAGTCCCAAAGTGACCTGGGGCCAAAAAGGATCACAAAATATATTAACGGGCACACGAACATAGCTAAAACACAATCAGTTTTCAGACTTAGTGAAAACTGAGACATGCTGAAATATAACTCACGAAGGCATGTAAACGAGCTCGATGCACTCACCACGGTGCAATTCATGGCAAGGCAAGCATACAGCCATTAATAAGGCACAAAATACAAGCTAGACATGGCAAGATCAATGGCATAGCATGCACGGATCAACTACGACAACGCCGGCAAAATCGCAAACGAGTTGACGATCTGCCCAGATTCACCACGAAGCAAAAGTAGAGCTCGATTGACTCAAGCTATAGTGCTCCATAATTACAAACAAACACATGGATGGATAGAGCATAACATGATTAACAAAACTCCTTTACTGAGCATCCTCAAAAGAGGCACGGATCACTAGGAAACAAGCTGAACATATGGCATCATGAACTAAAATATCCCAGACTTAGTGAAAACAACTAAGTCCCTGAAAACAGATTTCCCGGGTGCCTCTCTTTGCGAGCTTGCACAAGTCACCACACACATCCTAAAAATGTATGGGTTGCACCTCTGGAAAGAAGACAAAATGCTTAACAAAACATATGAAGGACTCACAGGAATAGCATGCACACATTAATCATGGCAAAAATGACAAAAGTCTAAGATGAACTAGCAGATCTGACAATTAACTCACGAAGCCTCCTTCTAACAGCATTTTGGGCATCAAGATGAACTCAAATGAAAATGATGCAATGGAATGAAATGATGTACTCATCGAGGCGAAGATTTTGATATATCATATGTCCAAATCGGATCTACGGATGCAAAGTTACGAGCAGGCAAAGATTGCATAAAAATTAAGGAGGAGAAGAGGGAAGTCAACCCAGATCTAGGGTTTCGGCACCGTTCACGGGCGCGCGAACCGAGGATGGCCGGGATCTCGC
>NC_057797.1:204276958-204277209 GCF_018294505.1 Triticum aestivum
TCCAAATCGGAGCTACGGATGCAAAGTTACGGGCAGGCAAAGATTGCATAAAAATTAAGGTGGGAGAAGAGGGAAGTCAACCCAGATCTAGGGTTTCGGCACTGTTCACGGGCGCGCGAACCGAGGATGGCCGGGATCTCGCCGGAGTCTCGCCGGAGAGGAGGAGGCGCCGCGGAGGAGGAGGGGGCCGGCCGGACCGGGGCGGCGACGGCGGCGTGGCCGTGCGGCGGCGGTGCCCGAGGCGGGGCCGG
>NC_057797.1:204277491-204285710 GCF_018294505.1 Triticum aestivum
GGCGGCGGCGGCCGGCCGGGAAGAGGACGGCGGCGGGGCGCGGGACGAAGGGCGGCGGTGGATCGGGCTCGCGGGGGCCCCTCCTGTGCCTCCCGGGCCGGCGGCGGGGATGTGGGCGCGGCCCACATGGCGGCGCGTGAGTGGACAAGGGGCAGCGGCGGACGCTGTCTGGTCCGATCCGGACACGTCCGTCGGTGGCGGGGGTTGATCTGTTTTTTTTTAACTAGGGTTTCGGACGGGGGAAGAAGAGATCCGAATGGAGGGGGTATTTATAGACATAGAGGGAGCTAGGAGAGTCCAAATGAGGTGCGGTTCTCGCCCACGCGATCGTGATCGAACACTCTAGGACATGGAGCAGAGTTTGGTGGGTTTTGGGCCAAATTTGGGGGATGTTGGGCTGCAACACACACGAGGCCTTTTCGGTCCCTCGGTTAACCGTTGGAGTATCAAACGAAGTCCAATTGATACGAAACTTGACAGGCGGTCTACCGGTAGTAAACCAAGGCCGCATGACAAGTCTCGGTCCAATCCGGAAATGTTTAATCCCCACACATGAAAGAAAGCTAGAGATGACCACCGGAGGAGAACGAAGCGCCGGAATGCAAAACGGACAACGGGGAAAATGCTCGAATGCATGAGATGAACACGTATGCAAATCCAATGCACATGATGACATGATATGAGATGCAAGAAAACGAAAACAACACACGGAGACAAAGACCCGAACCCGAGGAATAAATATAACTTAACACCGGAAACGGCAAGAGTTGGATACAAATAGGGAAAGTTATATCCGGGGCGTTACAACACTCCACCACTACGAAAAGATCTCGTCCCGAGATCTAGGACTGAAAGAACTCCGGGTACTCAGAACGGAGGTGATCCTCGCGTTCCCAGGTAGCTTCACGGTCGGAATGGTGAGACCACTTGACTTTGAGAAATTTGATTGACTTGTTGCGAGTCTTGCGTTCAGTCTCTTCAAGAATAGCAACTGGGTGCTCACGATAGGAGAGATCTTCTTGGAGCTCAATGTCCTCGAAGTTGACGGTGCGGTCAGGAGTCTTGAAGCACTTTCGAAGTTGAGAGACGTGGAACACATCATGAACATTTGCAAAGTTTGAAGGAAGCTCGAGTTGATAGGCGAGGTCGCCTCTCTTGCTGACAATCTTGAAAGGTCCCACGTATCTAGGGGCAAGCTTCCCTTTGATACCGAAGCGACGAGTACCTTTCATAGGAGAGACACGGAGGTAAACATGATCTCCGATCTCGAAAGCCAAATCACGGTGCTTACTATCATAGTAGCTCTTTTGGCGGGATTGGGCTGCTTTGAGATTATCACGAATGACTTTGCACATTTCTTCTGCTTCTGTGATTAAGTCATTACCCAGCAGCTGACGTTCACCGGTTTCAGACCAGTTGAGAGGGGTACGGCACTTCCTGCCATACAGAATTTCAAATGGGGCCTTGCCCGAACTTGCTTGAAAACTGTTGTTGTATGAGAATTCAGCATAAGGAAGACAATCCTCCCACTTCAAGCCGAAGGAGATCACACAAGCCCTGAGCATATCTTCAAGAATCTGGTTGACACGCTCGACTTGACCGCTTGTTTGAGGATGGAAAGCAGTGCTGAAGCGAATGTTGGTGCCCATGGCCTTCTGAAAAGAATCCCAAAACTTGGAGGTAAAGATGCTGCCACAGTCTGAAGATATCACTTGAGGAATACCATGCAGAGAGACAATGCGAGAGGTATAGAGTTCCGCCAATTGAGCTGCAGTGATTGACTCTTTGATAGGCAGAAAATGAGCCACTTTGGTGAGCTTGTCGATGACGACGAATATAGCATCATTGCCACGCTTGGACTTTGGAAACCCAGTCACGAAGTCCATTTCAATGTGGTCAAACTTCCATTCTGGAATGGCAAGAGGTTGGAGGAGACCAGCTGGCCTTTGGTGTTCTGCCTTCACTCTTCTGCAGACATCACATTCATTCATGAATTGAGCGATCTCGCGCTTCATTCGAGTCCACCAATAAGCTTGCTTGAGGTCCTGATACATCTTCGTGCTCCCAGGGTGGATGGAGAGGAGAGAATTGTGAGCCTCGTTCATGATCACTTTACGAAGTTCACCTTTGGGCACAACAATACGATCCTCGAAGAAGAGAGTGTCCTTGTCATCAAGGCGGTAGCACTTGTACTTGGACTGACTCTTGGCAATCCCAATCTTCACCTTTTTCACCATAGCATCAAGAAGTTGGGCTTGGCGAATCTGGTCTTCTAAGGTAGGAGAGACTTGAAGGTTGGCGAGGAAACCTTGAGGAACAACTTGCAGATTCAGCTTGCGGAAAGCTTCACAAAGCTCGGGTTGATAAGGCTTGAGAATCAGACTGTTGCAGTAGGCCTTTCTGCTCAAAGCGTCAGCAATCACATTGGCCTTGCCTGGAGTATACCCAATACTCGGATTATACTCTTGAATCATCTCGACCCATCGAGTTTGCCTTAGGTTGAGATTAGGCTGAGTGAAGATGTACTTGAGACTCTTGTGATCAGTGAAAATGTCCACTTTTCTTCCCAATAGAAGATGTCTCCAAGTCAAAAGAGCATGCACAACTGCCGCCGACTCGAGATCATGAGTGGGGTAGTTCTTCTCATTAGGCTTCAACTGGCGAGATGTATACGCAACCACTTTCTTCTCTTGCATCAAAACTGCGCCAAGACCTTGGAGAGAGGCATCACAAAAGACCTCGTACGGCTTGGATTCATCAGGCGGAGTCAGAACTGGAGCAGTGATCAACTTCTCTTTCAAAGTGTTGAAAGCAATATCACACTCTGGAGACAAAAAATACTTGACGTGCTTCTGAAGAAGATTTGAGAGAGGCTTCGCGATCTTGGAAAAGTTTTCAACGAATCTTCGACAGTAACTTGCAAGACCGAGAAAACTGCGGAGTTGCTTCACATTCTGAGGAGGTTCCCAATTCACAATTGCGGATACCTTCTCGGAATTCATGGAAATGCCCTTGGCAGAGATGATATGACCAAGATAAAGAACCTCATCGAGCCAAAATTCACACTTGGAGAACTTGGCGTAGAACTGATGTTCCCTGAGCTTATCGAGAACCAAACGCAAATGCTTGGCATGATCTTCCTTGAAAAGAGCAACATCAAAATGCCTCTGGAACAAAAGAATAGAATATAGATAATTGAGATAGGAGAGAGGAGAAGAAAATACCAACATCTACCACAAAAGGCTTGACAAGGCATCTTTGGAAGAAGGTTCGAACGAAGTTGTTGGAACAATCCACAACGAAAAGAATAAGCTTGATATGGTCTTATGGATACATCTCAAAATTATGAGGTGAAATTCCGCCACTAACGGGAAAAAGAATTGGAATGGAATGAACAAGGAGACGAGAAACTTAAATCACCGGGAGGATAGAAGAAGAAACTTGGATCATTTATAAGCACCATAATAACAACCATCCTTAGGGAGGGCTTAAGGTGAAATATAACCCAAGATAACTCCAAAGACGAGATTGATGGATTTGAAATATCTCATTCATGACAACATGTGAATCAAGAAACATGAATTCAAATTATCAAGGATGACATAATACCATCTCCAATGATACGGAAGAAAGAATTGCACTCCGGATTACAATATGAAGAAAGCTTGAGCTCCCTAGAAATGAATCTTGATGAAAACTTTGAGAAGGAATTAAATCCTTGATGAATCGTCCTGTAGAACATCCATGAAGAACTCCAGTAAACAAAAGATACCGAAAAGAAAGAGAAGTTGAAAACACAATATGAAACCTTGTAATGATTTAGATGGATCTCCGTGATAATTAGAGCTTGGAACTCCGGGAAAGAAGGATGAGCACTTGAACCCAAGAATTTAATCATCGTGAGCAAACTCCGGAAGAAAAGATTAACATCAGGATGAAACAAGAGTAAGAATTACGTTATGCGTATCCTTCACCAATTAAATTGATGACAAGCAACGGATTTGGCATACCACTTATTCTCGTAGAGAGATTAGGATAGATATGGCGCAAACTTGGGAAAGTCTTCAACGAACCACCGGTAGGATCAAAACAACGAATGAATTGATATGATACAAAAGAATAGGAATCTTGCACAAACCACCGTAAGAATTGGTTATGAACGAAGTAAGGATAAAGAAACACCGGAAAGAAATATGAAATGAACGAATATACTTGAGAGAATTTAGATACAACTGAAACGAAGAGTTCACATGCTGATTAAAGATCGCTTGAGTGAAGCACCGGTAAAATCGTTTAATGATTACTGAAAGCTGAGAATGAATAAATCTGAAATGATGGACTCCGGATGAACAAACTGAAAAGGCTCCTGAATTGCTCCGGATGGATAAAAAGAATTCTCACAATCGAACAATTATGAGAGGATGGGAACATGCTAGAATCACGAATCTTTGATAGATCGAAACAAGATTCAAGGGGAAACTCTTCTTCAGTCTTCAAGCGTTATGAAAGACGATGAGAGACACCACCATGAATTATTGAGACACTCCGGAATGAATCAAAAGCGAAGAGGTTGAGCCAACTATGGAAAAAAAATTGAAAGATCTTGGAGAAAGGCATATGACTGATGATAATTCATTCTTACGTCAAACTTCGAAAAGAATTTTAAGGATATCTCCGGGAGAATTAGAAGAGTCAGGTAAGATCCTGGGAAAAGACCTGTGGGTTAGGGCCCACTCAAAAGAAACACCGTTGAAATGATTATTTGAAAAGGAGAATACACCTGTTGAATTAAATGGCTTGAATGAGATAAACAACCTTGAAATAGGTTGAACGGACCTTGAATGACAAGACGAGCCTTTAGAGATAGCTTGAGCACGCCGGAACAAATGAATAGCGAGAAGTGAAAGATTAAGAATTGCACCTGCATGAGAAAGCATTGAAACGAGGAAAGGATAAGATGAAACACCAAAAGCTTGGAGGTGGAGGCGGTGGCGGATCAGGATTCGGAGTCGTGCGCGTTGGAGGAGCCATCCTGAAGAGGTTGACCACCATTAGCACATTGACATATAAATATTGAAGCTGAATCCAACGGAATGAAAAATTGCAACATATAGTCTTCACATCCGAACAAAATGAACGAATGCATTTCTCTTGAAGTGGTCACATATTCCTAAATTGCGAAGCCACGAAGAATCAGGTAGAAGGGGTACATCAATGGGGGATGGAATCAACATATGACGTCGAAGCAAAACGAAAGCCACAACTCGAAATAAAACCAAGGGTTGGCTTGCGGAATAAGCCGGAACACACATATGATAGAAATTCCGTCCGAAGTTTTCGTGGTGGGACCTACACGGGCTCGATCGTACAGCACCGTCATGTACAAGGCAGTGCACATGACCTACGAAGCGTCCCCGAGTCAGCATAGCCAAGGACTCTTTAAGACACAACGAGATCACTGTAAAATCGACCGTGAATAGACGAACCACTAGACGTCGAACCCCAATTTCATATCATACATCTGTCAGAAAGATATCCTAAGGCTACTTGAATTCCCACCTATGAAATTCCCGAACCTTTTCGGTTATGCAATCAGGTGTTGGGGATACAGGGGAAGCATAATATCTCACCCAAACTAGCAAATCCTACATCCAGCTGTATCCATCCTTCAACACATAACCAAGAAAACTTCGGAAACCATCTACCTCAACCTTCGAAAGTTCAATCCCTGCAGGGGAGTCCCAACTTAGCCCATGACAAGCTCTCACGGTCAACGAAGGAATAGACCTCCACCCGAGACACACCGATCAGACTCGGTAACCCGGTACAACAAGACAATTCGACAGGTTAAAACAAGACCAGCAACACCGCCCGAATGTGCCGACAAATCCCGATAGGAGCTGCACATATCTCTTTCTCAGGGCACACTCAGATGAGACATCCTACGAGTAAAACCAACCCTCAAGTTGCCCCGAGGTGGCCCCGCAGTCTACTCGGTCGGACCAACACTCAGAGGAGCACTGGCCCGGGGGGGGGGGGTTAAAATAAGATGACCCTTGAGTCTGCAGAACCCAAGGGAAAGAAAAGGCTAGGTGACAAATGGTAAAAACCAAGGTTGGGCATTGCTGGAAAAGCTTTAATCAAGGCGAAATATCAAGGGGTTCCCATTATAACCCAACCGTGTAAGGAACGCAAAAATCCGGGGACATAACACCGATATGACGGAAACTAGGGCGGCAAGAGTGGAACAAAACACTAGGCGAGAGGCCGAGCCTTCCACCCTTTACCAAGTATATAGATGCATTAAGATAACATAGCAATATAATGATATCCCAACAAGTAAATAAAAGATGTTCCAACAAGGAACAGCCTCCAAACTACACCTGCAACTAGCAACGCTATAAGAGGGGCTGAGCAAAGCGGTAACATAGCCAATCAACGGTTTGCTAGGACAAGGTGGGTTAGAGGTTCAATCATGGCAATTGGGAGGCTGACAAACAAGTGGTAGGCATCGTAGCATTGGCATAGCAAAAGAGCGAGCAAACTAGCATAGCAAAGATAGTAGTGATTTCGAGGGTATGATCATCTTGCCTGCACAGTTGTCAGAGTTGACTGGATCCTCACAAGCAAACTCAACGGGCTCCTCGGTAGCGAACTCGTCTCCCGGCTCTACCCAACAAGACAAACAAGCAACAAGGATACAATCAACCACGTGCAAGACCAAGCAATATGATGAAAAGATGATATGCTATGCGGGATGCGATGCGGGATGCAAAATGCAAGATATGACAGGAAATGCATGAACCTGGCCTCAAATTGGAATTCCAAGGGTGCCACTGGATAGAGGGGATGAAATCGCTTGAAAACGATATAAAGATCATTGGAATCGGAGTTACGGTTTGGAAATGGCAAGCGTTTTAAGATATGACACCGGTCTGCGATTTACAGCAAGTAGGCATCTAAATGCAATGAAATGAACATGCTACAGCCACCAAACATGACAACAAAATACATGGCAGGGATGCACACAAGATGCTTAACAAAAGACTAGCACTGAGCCACGGCCAATTCATCCATTAAGAGGTTCAAACAAGCATGGCAAAAACGCAAATGCAAAACAGATTCCAGACTTAGTGAAATTAACACTAGTCTGTAATTTCAGATCATGAAGCCCTCTTCTGAGCAGCAAAACAACATGATACATGACCTGATTAAGACAAGTAAGAACATGGCATGGAGCTACTCAACAATCTTAACAAAAGTCCCAAAGTGACCTGGGGCCAAAAGGGATCACAAAATATATTAACGGGCACACGAACATAGCTAAAACACAATCAGTTTTCAGACTTAGTGAAAACTGAGACATGCTGAAATATAACTCACGAAGGCATGTAAACGAGCTCGATGCACTCACCATGGTGCAAGTCATGGCAAGGCAAGCATACAGCCATTAAGAAGGCACAAAATACAAGCTAGACATGGCAAGAACAATGGCATAGCATACACGGATCAACTACGACAACGCCGGCAAAATCGCAAACGAGTTGACGATCTGCCCAGATTCACCACGAAGCAAAAGTAGAGCTCGATTGACTCAAGCTATGTTGCTCCATAATTTCAAACAAAGACATGGATGGATAGAGCATAAAATGATTAACAAAACTCCTTTACTGATCATCCTCAAAAGAGGCACGGATCACTAGGAAACAAGCTGAACATATGGCATCATGAACTAAAAGCTTGCACAAGTCACCACACACATCCTAAAAATGTATGGGTTGCACCTCTGGAAAGAAGACAAAATGCTTAACAAAACATATGAAGGACTCACAGGCATAGCATGCACACATTAATCATGGCAAAAATGACAAAAGTCTAAGATGAACTAGCAGATCTGACAATTAACTCACGAACCCTCCTTCTAACAGAATTTAGGGCATCAAGATGAACTCAAATGAAAATGATGCGATGGAATGAAATGATGTACTCATCGAGACGAAGATTTTGATATATCATATGTCCAAATCGGAGCTACGGATGCAAAGTTACGGGCAGACAAAGTTTGCATAAAAATTAAGGGGGAGAAGAGGGAAGTCAACCTAGATCTAGGGTTTCGGCACTGTTCACGGGCGCGCGAACCGAGGATGACCGGGATCTCGCCGGAGTCTCGCCGGAGAGGAGGAGGCGCCGCGGAGGAGGAGGGGGCCGGCCGGACCGGG
>NC_057797.1:204286460-204334979 GCF_018294505.1 Triticum aestivum
GGCCGGCGGCGGGGATGTGGGCGCGGCCCACGTGGCGGCGCGTGAGTGGACAAGGGGCGGCGGCGGACGCTGTCCGGTCCGATCCGGACACGTCCGTCGGTGGCGGGGGTTGATCTGTTTTTTTTAACTAGGGTTTCGGACGGGGGAAGAAGAGATCCGAATGGAGGGGGTATTTATAGACATAGAGGGAGCTAGGAGAGTCCAAATGAGGTGCGGTTCTCGCCCACGCGATCGTGATCGAACGCTCTAGGACATGGAGCAGAGTTTGGTGGGTTTTGGGCCAAATTTGGGGGATGTTGGGCTGCAACACACACGAGGCCTTTTCGGTCCCTCGGTTAACCGTTGGAGTATCAAACGAAGTCCAATTGATACGAAACTTGACAGGCGGTCTACCGGTAGTAAACCAAGGCCGCATGACAAGTCTCGGTCCAATCCGGAAATGTTTAATCCCCACACACGAAAGAAAGCTAGAGATGACCACCGGAGGAGAACGAAGCGCCGGAATGCAAAACGGACAACGGGGAAAATGCTCGAATGCATGAGATGAACACGTATGCAAATGCAATGCACATGATGACATGATATGAGATGCAAGTAAACGAAAACAACACACGGAGACAAAGACCCGAACCCGAGGAATAAATATAACTTAACGCCAGAAACGGCAAGAGTTGGATACAAATAGGGAAAGTTATATCCGGGGCGTTGCACGTGTCTACATTGTTCTCGAACCCGTAGGGTCCGCACGCTTAAGGTTACGATGACAGTTATATTATGAGTTGATGCATTTTGATGTACCGAAGGTTGTTCAGAGTCCCGGATGTGATCACGGACATGACGAGGAGTCTCGAAATGGTCGAGACGTAAAGATTGATATATTGGAAGCCTATGTTTGGATATCGGAAGTGTTCCGGGTGAAATCGGGATTTTACCGGAATACCGGGAGGGTTACCGGAACCCCCCGGGAGCTATATGGGCCATAGTGGGCCTTAGTGGAAAAGAGAAGGGGCTGCCCTAGATGGGCTGTGCGCCTCCCCCTTCCCCTAGTCCTATTAGGACTAGGAGAGGTGGCCGGCCCCCTCCTCCTCTTTTCCCCCTCCGTGAATCCTATTCCGACTAGGATTGGGGGGGGGGGGGAATCCTACTCCCAGAGGGAGTAGGACTCTCCTGCGCCCTCCTCCTTGGCCGGCCAGCCCTCCCCCTTGGATCCTTTATATACGGGGGCAGGGGGCACCTCTAGACACACAAGTTGATCCATGTGATCTATTCCTTAGCCGTGTGCGGTGCCCCCTGCCACCATATTCCTCGATAATACTGTAGCGGACTTTAGGCGAAGCCCTGCTGCTGTAGTACATCAAGATCGTCACCACGCCGTCGTGCTGACGGAACTCTTCCCTGACACTTTGCTGGATCGGAGTCTGGGGATCGTCATCGAGCTGAACGTGTGCTCGAACTCGGAGGTGTTGTAGTTTCGGTGCTTGATCGGTTGGATCGTGAAGATGTACGACTACTTCCTCTACATCGTGTCATTGCTTCCGCAGTCGGTCTGCGTTGGGTACGTAGACAACACTCTCCCCTCTCGTTGCTATGCATCACATGATCTTGCGTGTGCGTAGGAATTTTTTTGAAATTACTACGAAACCCAATAGTGGTATCCGAGCCTAGGTTATTTATGTTGATGTTATATGCACGAGTAGAACACAAGTGAGTTGTGGACGATACAAGTCATACTGCCTACCAGCATGTCATACTTTGGTTCGACGGTATTGTTGGACGAGACGACCCGGACCAACCTTACGCGTACGCTTACGCGAGACCGTTTCCCTCGACGTGCTTTGCACATAGATGGCTTGCGGGCGACTGTCTCTCCAACTTTAGTTGAACCAAGTATGGCTACGCCCGGTCCTTGCGAAGGTTAAAACGGAGTCTATTTGACAAACTATCGTTGTGGTTTTGATGCGTAGGTGAGATTGGTTCTTACTTAAGCCCGTAGCAGCCACGTAAAACTTGCAACAACAAACTAGAGGACGTCTAACTTGTTTTTGCAGGGCATGTTGTGATGTGATATGGTCAAGGCATGATGCTGAATTTTATTGTATGAGATGATCATGTTTTGTAACCGAGTTATCGGCAACTGGCAGGAGCCATATGGTTGTCGCTTTATTGTATGCAATGCAATCGCGATGTAATGCTTTACTTTATTACTAAACGGTAGTGATAGTCGTGGAAGCATAAGATTGGCGAGACGACAACGATGCTATGATGGAGATCAAGGTGTCGCGCCGGTGACGATGGTGCTTCGGAGATGGAGATCACAAGCACAAGATGATGGCCATATCATATCACTTATATTGATTGCATGTGATGTTTATCTTTTTATGCATCTTATCTTGCTTTGATTGACGGTAGCATTATAAGATGATCTCTCACTAAATTATCAAGAAGTGTTCTCCCTGAGTATGCACCGTTGCCAAAGTTCGTCGTGCCCAGACACCACGTGATGATCGGGTGTGATAAGCTCTACGTCCATCTACAACGGGTGCAAGCCAGTTTTGCACACGCAGAATACTCAGGTTAAACTTGACGAGCCTAGCATATGCAGATATGGCCTCGGAACACGGAGACCGAAAGGTCGAGCGTGAATCATATAGTAGATATGATCAACATAAACGATGTTCACCATTGAAAACTACTCCATCTCACGTGATGATCGGTTATGGTTTAGTTGATTTGGATCACGTAATCACTTAGAAGATTAGAGGGATGTCTATCTAAGTGGGAGTTCTTAAGTAATATGATTAATTGAACTTAAATTTATCATGAACTTAGTACCTGATAGTATCTTGCTTGTTTATGTTGATTGTAGATAGATGGCTCGTGCTGTTGTTCCGTTGAATTTTAATGCGTTCCTTGAGAAAGCAAAGTTGAAAGATGATGGTAGCAATTACACGGACTGGGTCCGTAACTTGAGGATTATCCTCATTGCTGCACAGAAGAATTACGTCCTGGAAGCACCGCTGGGTGCCAGGCCTGCTGCTGGAGCAACACCAGATGTTATGAACGTCTGGCAGAGCAAAGCTGATGACTACTCGATAGTTCAGTGTGCCATGCTTTACGGCTTAGAATCGGGACTTCAACGACGTTTTGAACGTCATGGAGCATATGAGATGTTCCAGGACTTGAAGTTAATATTTCAAGCAAATGCCCGAATTGAGAGATATGAAGTCTCCAATAAGTTCTATAGCTGCAAGATGGAGGAGAACAGTTCTGTTAGTGAGCATATACTCAAAATGTCTGGTATAATAATCACTTGATTCAATTGGGAGTTAATCTTCCGGATGATTGCGTCATTGACAGAATTCTCCAATCACTGCCACCGAGCTACAAGAGCTTCGTGATGAACTATAATATGCAAGGGATGAACAAGACTATTCCCGAGCTCTTCGCAATGCTGAAAGCTGCGGAGGTAGAAATCAAGAAGGAGCATCAAGTGTTGATGGTTAACAAGACCACTAGTTTCAAGAAAAAGGGCAAAGGGAAGAACAAGGGGAACTTCAAAAAGAACGGCAAGCAAGTTGCTGCTCAAGAGAAGAAACCCAAGTCTGGACCTAAGCCTGAAACGGAGTGCTTCTACTGCAAGCAGACTGGTCACTGGAAGCGGAACTGCCCCGAGTATTTGGCGGATAAGAAGGATGGCAAGGTGAACAAAGGGACTACGGAATAAGCGGGCACTGGCAAAGGACGAGGTGACGATGCGCGTGGGAAACGGTTCCAAAGTCGATGTGATCGCGGTCGGCACGCTACCTCTACATCTACCTTCGGGATTAATATTAGACCTAAATAATTGTTATTTGGTGCCAGCGTTGAGCATGAACATTATATCTGGATCTTGTTTAATGCGAGACGGTTATTCATTTAAATCAGAGAATAATGGTTGTTCTATTTATATGAGTAATATCTTTTATGGTCATGCACCCTTGAAGAGTGGTCTATTTTTATTGAATCTCGATAGTAGTAATACACATATTCATAATGTTGAAACCAAAAGATGCAGAGTTGATAATGAAAGTGCAACTTATTTGTGGCACTGTCGTTTAGGTCATATCGGTGTAAAGCGCATGAAGAAACTCCATACTGATGGACTTTTGGAACCACTTGATTATGAATCACTTGGTACTTGCGAACCGTGCCTCATGGGCAAGATGACTAAAACACCGTTCTCCGGTACTATGGAGAGAGCAACAGATTTGTTGGAAATCATACATACCGATGTATGTGGTCCGATGAATATTGAGGCTCGTGGCGGATATCGTTATTTTCTCACCTTCACAGATGATTTAAGCAGATATGGGTATATCTACTTAATGAAACATAAATCTGAAACATTTAAAAAGTTCAAAGAATTTCAGAGTGAAGTTGAAAATCATCGTAACAAGAAAATAAAGTTTCTACGATCTGATCGTGGAGGAGAATATTTGAGTTACGAGTTTGGTGTACATTTGAAAAACTGTGGAATAGTTTCGCAACTCACGCCACCCGGAACACCACAGCGTAATGGTGTGTCCGAACGTCGTAATCGTACTTTAGTAGATATGGTGCGATCTATGATGTCTCTTACTGATTTACCGCTATCATTTTGGGGTTATGCTTTAGAGACGGCCGCATTCACGTTAAATAGGGCACCATCAAAATCCATTGAGACGACGCCTTATGAACTGTGGTTTGGCAAGAAACCAAAGTTGTCGTTTCTTAAAGTTTGGGGCTGCGATGCTTATGTGAAAAAGCTTCAACTTGATAAGCTCGAACCCAAATCGGAGAAATGTGTCTTCATAGGATACCCAAAGGAGACTGTTGGGTACACCTTCTATCACAGATCCGAAGGCAAGACATTCGTTGCTAAGAATGGATCCTTTCTAGAGAAGGAGTTTCTCTCGAAAGAAGTGAGTGGGAGGAAAGTAGAACTTGACGAGGTAACTGTACCTGCTCCCTTACTGGAAAGTAGTACATCACAGAAAACTGTTTCAGTGACACCTACACCAGTTAGTGAGGAAGCCAATGATGATCATGAAACTTCAGATCAAGATACTGCTGAACCTCGTAGATCAACCAGAGTAAGATCCACACCAGAGTGGTACGGTAATCCTGTTCTGGAAGTCATGCTACTAGATCATGATGAACCTACGAACTATGAAGAAGCGATGGTGAGCCCAGATTCCGCAAAGTGGCTTGAAGCCATGAAATCTGATATGGGATCCATGTATGAGAACAAAGTATGGACTTTGGTTGACTTGCCCGATGATCGGCAAGCAATTGAGAATAAATGGATCTTTAAGAAGAAGACTGACGCTGATGGTAATGTTACTGTCTACAAAGCTCGACTTGTCGCAAAAGGTTTTCGGCAAGTTCAAGGGATTGACTACGATGAGACCTTCTCACCCGTAGCGATGCTTAAGTCCGTCCGAATCATGTTAGTGATTGCCGCATTTTATGATTATGAAATTTGGCAGATGGATGTCAAAACTGCATTCCTGAATGGATTTCTGGAAGAAGAGTTGTATATGATACAACCGGAAGGTTTTGTCGATCCAAAGGGAGCTAACAAAGTGTGCAAGCTCCAGCGATCCATTTATGGACTGGTGCAAGCCTCTCAGAGTTGGAATAAACGTTTTGATAGTGTGATCAAAGCATTTGGTTTTATACAGACTTTCGGAGAAGCCTGTATTTACAAGAAAGTGAGTGGGAGATCTGTAGCATTTCTGATATTATATGTGGATGACATATTGCTGATTGGAAATGATATAGAATTTCTGGATAGCATAAAGGGATACTTGAATAAAAGTTTTTCAATGAAAGACCTCAGTGAAGCTGCTTACATATTAGGCATTAAGATCTATAGAGATAGATCAAGACGCTTAATTGTACTTTCACAAAGCACATACCTTGACAAAATTTTGAAGAAATTCAAAATGGATCAAGCAAAGAAAGGGTTTTTGCCTGTGTTACAAGGTGTGAAGTTGAGTAAGACTCAATGCCCGACCACTGCAGAAGATAGAGAGAATATGAAAGATGTTCCCTATGCATCAGCCATAGGATCTATCATGTATGCAATGCTGTGTACCAGACCTGATGTGTGCCTTGCTATAAGTTTAGCAGGGAGGTACCAAAGTAATCCAGGAGTGGATCACTGGACAGCGGTCAAGAACATCCTGAAATACCTGAAAAGGACTAAGGATATGTTTCTCGTATATGGAGGTGACAAAGAGCTCACCGTAAAAGGTTATGTTGATGCAAGCTTTGACACTGATCCGGACGATTCTAAATCGCAAACCGTATACGTGTTTACATTAAACAGTGGAGCTGTCAGTTGGTGCAGTTCTAAACAAAGCGTCGCAGTGGGATCTACATGTGAAGCGGAGTACCTAGCTGCTTCGGAAGCAGCGAACGAAGGAGTCTGGATGAAGGAGTTCATATCCAATCTAGGTGTCATACCTAATGCATCGGGACCAATGAAAATCTTTTGTGACAATACTGGTGCAATTGCCTTGGCAAAGGAATCCAGATTTCACAAAAGGACCAAACACATCAAGAGACGCTTCAACTCCATCCGGAATCTAGTCCAGGTGGGAGACATAGAGATTTGCAAGATACATACGGATCTGAATGTTGCAGACCCGTTGACTAAGCCTCTTCCACGAGCAAAACATGATCAGCACCAAGGCTCCATGGGTGTTAGAATCATTACAGTGTAATCTAGATTATTGACTCTAGTGCAAGTGGGAGACTGAAGGAAATATGCCCTAGAGGCAATAATAAAGTTATTATTTATTTCCTTATAATCATGATAAATATTTATTATTCATGCTAGAATTGTATTAACCGGAAACATAATACATGTGTGAATACATAGACAAACAAAGTGTCACTAGTATGCCTCTACTTGACTAGCTCGTTAATCAAAGATGGTTATGTTTCCTGACCATGAACAATGAGTTGTTATTTGATTAACGAGGTCACATCATTAGTTGAATGATCTGATTGACATGACCCATTCCATTAGCTTAGCACCCGATCGTTTAGTATGTTGCTATTGCTTTCTTCATGACTTATACATGTTCCTATGACTGAGATTATGCAACTCCCGTTTGCCAGAGGAACACTTTGGGTGCTACCAAACGTCACAACATAACTGGGTGATTATAAAGGAGCATTATAGGTGTCTCCAAAGGTAGACGTTGGGTTGGCGTATTTCGAGATTAGGATTTGTCACTCCGATTGTCGGAGAGGTATCTCTGGGCCCTCTCGGTATTACACATCACATAAGCCTTGCAAGCATTACAACTAATATGTTAGTTGTGAGATGATGTATTACGGAACGAGTAAAGAGACTTGCCGGTAACGAGATTGAACTAGGTATTGGATACCGACGATCGAATCTTGGGCAAGTAACATACCGATGACAAAGGGAACAACGTATGTTGTTATGCGATCTGACCGATAAAGATCTTCGTAGAATATGTAGGAGCCAATATGGGCATCCAGGTCCCGCTATTGGTTATTGACCAGAGACGTGTCTCGGTCATGTCTACATTGTTCTCGAACCCGTAGGGTCCGCACGCTTAAGGTTACGATGACAGTTATATTATGAGTTTATGCATTTTTATGTACCGAAGGTTATTCGGAGTCCCGGATGTGATCACGGACATGACGAGGAGTCTCGAAATGGTTGAGACGTAAAGATTGATATATTGGAAGCCTATGTTTGGATATCGGAAGTGTTCCGGGTGAAATCGGGATTTTACCGGAATACCGGGAGGGTTACCGGAACCCCCCGGGAGCTATATGGGCCATAGTGGGCCTTAGTGGAAAAGAGAAGGGGCTGCCCTAGATGGGCTGTGCGCCTCCCCCTTCCCCTAGTCCTATTTGGACTAGGAGAGGTGGCCGGCCCCCTCCTCCTCTTTTCCCCCTCCGCGAATCCTATTCCGACTAGGATTGGGGGGGGGGGAATCCTACTCCCAGAGGGAGTAGGACTCTCCTGCGCCCTCCTCCTTGGCCAGCCAGCCCTCCCCCTTGGATCCTTTATATACGGGGGCAGGGGGCACCTCTAGACACACAAGTTGATCCACGTGATCTATTCCTTAGCCGTGTGCGGTGCCCCCTGCCACCATATTCCTCGATAATACTGTAGCGGAGTTTAGGCGAAGCCCTGCTGCTGTAGTACATCAAGATCGTCACCACGCCGTCATGCTGACGGAACTCTTCCCCGACACTTTGCTGGATCGGAGTCCGGGGATCGTCATCGAGCTGAACGTGTGCTCGAACTCGGAGGTGCCGTAGTTTCGGTGCTTGATCGGTTGGATCGTGAAGATGTACGACTACTTCCTCTACGTCGTGTCATCGCTTCCGCGGTCGGTCTGTGTTGGGTACGTAGACAACACTCTCCCCTCTCGTTGCTATGCATCACATGATCTTGCATGTGCGTAGGAAATTTTTTGAAATTACTACGAAACCCAACAGGGACGGCCCCGCATGGTGCTCTGGGTTGGACCAACACTTAGACAAGCACTGGCCCGGGGGTTTAAAAATAAAGATGACCCTCGGGATGCATGACTCCCAAGGGAAAAAATATATGTTAGGAAGTCCAATTAACAAAACGGAGATGTTTTGTAGATGTTTGGGGTTGATCCGGATCCAACGGTGATGACTGTCCGCGTCGCGTTCGGGGAAGCTTTTCGGACACGCACGCGAGGAGGGCCGCGGGCTGATGAGAGACGTTAGGCTGGGCCTGGCGGTGAGATGTAGTGTAGAAGGCAAAGGGCTGAGAAGAGAGAAGAGAGAGAGAGACTCGGCGACTGTTTCCGGAGACCGAAAACGTCCGACGTTAGACCGGCTATACTGCCGCTATAGTTATCCGTTGGGGCATCAGACGATCTCCGAATGCGATGAAACTTGACAGGCGGTCTATCTACACTATAATAAGACCACACGCCAACTTTCATCACATTCCGAGAACATTTTCCGGCCACTTATAAAATAATATTTCGGACATGCCGCGGGCGCGTGCAAGTGTGGTTGGGCTCAGAACGGACAAGGGACGGAATTGGGGGAAACCCGGACGGATGCAAGTTTCGAAAACATGATGATGCCATGCACATGATGACATGACATAAAATGCATCACACGCAAGCAAAGGCAAGGCAACAACAACGAATAATTGGAGGAGACCTCACATTAGTCTCGGGGCGTTACACATCCCTTCAGGCGCTGGCTCTGCATGCCCATGCCGTGGCATACGACCTATATGAGTTGGTGCATTTACGGCCTTTATTGTGCTTTCTAAACCATTTTTTTCTTTTTTCTTTCTTTTCGGTTTTACCTATTTTTTATATTTTTTCCTTCGGGTACTTATCTTACAATTCTTCAATGTATTTTTGCAGTTTGCGAACATAGTTTTAGAATCCCTTAACGTTTTTGTAATAGTGAGATATTTTTTAATTCGCAACATTATTTGAAATTCAAGGAAAATTTTAAAATTCATGAACATTTCTAAAAATCATGAATATTAAAAAAATAGAAAGATTTTTTAAATTCATCATTGATTTTTAAAGTCACAGTTTCTTTAGTTCCTGATCATAATTGGAAATCCGAGTATATTTCTTGGATTCGTGATTTTAAACTCAGGAACATTTTTTTCTAAAATTGGCAAAAAAATTCATTTTTTTGTGTTTTTCTAAAATGATAGTTTCTTTTTACATTTCTAGAAAGTATTTTAATAAGAAATCAACCCAAAGTAAAAAAGGTGACTGCAAAACCTTGGAAAAGCAGAGAATGCCTATGTCCATTAGCTTGTTATTCCTTTATTGGGTCGCCTTTCCGTGTCCTACATGCTGACTACGAGGTCACAGCCGAGCTAGGAACCCTCTTGTCAATTGGCCCGAGAAACTATACTATTAACTCGGCTCTCATTTTTTGCCACAATTTATTTCGCTTTGCTCGCAATCATTATTAAATATCATGAATATTTTTTGGAATTGAGAAACATTTTCTAGATTCATGATCATTTTTTAGGTTCATGATTTTTTAAATTCACGAACACTTTTTAAATTTTTGAACATATATGTGATTGACTTGACCCATCCGTTAGCTTAGCACGATGATCGTTTAGTTTGTTGCTATTGCTTTCTTCATGACTTATACATGTTCCTATGACTGAGATTATGCAACTCCCGAGTACTGGAGGAACACTTTGTGTGCTACCAAACGTCACAGCATAACTGGGTGATTATAAAGGTGCTCTACAGGTGTCTCCGATGGTACTTGTTGAGTTGGCATGGATCGAGATTAGGATTTGTCACTCCGATTGTCGGAGAGGTATCTCTGGGCCCTCTCGGTAATGCACATCACTATAAGCCTTGCAAGCAATGTAACTAATGAGTTAGTTGCGGGATGATGCATTACGGAACGAGTAAAGACACTTGCCAGTAACGAGATTGAACTAGGTATTGAGATACCCACGATCGAATCTCGGGCAAGTAACATACCAATGACAAAGGGAACACGTATGCTGTTATGCGGTTCGACCGATAAAGATCTTCGTAGAATATGTAGGAGCCAATATGGGCATCCAGGTTCCGCTATTGGTTATTGACCAGAGAAGTGTCTCGGTCATGTCTACATAGTTCTCGAACCTGTAGGGTCCGCACGCTTAACGTTCGTTGACGATATAGTATTTATGAGTTATGTATGTTGGTGACTGAATGTTGTTTGGAGTTCTGGATAAGATCACAGACATGACGAGGAACTCCGGAATGGTCCGGAGATAAAGTTTGATATATGGGATAATAGTGTTTGGTCTCCGGAAGGGTTCCGGAATTCACCGGAAGGGGTTCTGGATGTTTCCCAAAATGTTTGGGTACGAGAACACTTTATTTGGGACAAAGGAGAAAGCCCACAAGGTTTTTGGAAAGCGCAAAACGAAGTTTTGCGGAGTCCAGGGGCCAGACGCGAGGGTCCTTGACGTCTGGGTCCAGACGCCGGGAACCCTGCCGTCTGGCCCTGGAGTCTGAGAAGGACTCTTGCCTTTCGGGTGAAACTGACTTTGTGGAGGCTTTTACTCCAAGTTTTGACCCCAAGGCTAAACATATAAATAGAGGGGTAGGGCTAGCACCCAAGACACATCAAGAAACACCAAGTCGTGTGCCGGCAACCCCGTCTCCTCTATTTTATCCTCCGTAATAGTTTTCGTAGTGCTTAGGCGAAGCCCTACGGAGATTGTTCTTCACCAACACCGTCACCACGCCGTCGTGCTGCCGGAACTCATCTACTACTTCCCTCCTCTTGCTGGATCAAGAAGGCGAGGACGTCATCTAGCTGAACGTGTGTTGAATGCGGAGGTGCCGTATGTTCGGTACTTGATCGGGACGGGTCGTGAAGGTGTACGACTACATCAACTGCGTTGATAAAAGCTTCCGCTTTCGGTCTACGAGGATACGTAGACATACTCTCCCCTCTCGTTTTTATGCATCACCATGATCTTGCGTGTGCATAGATTTTTTTGAAATTACTACGTTCCCCAACAGTGGCATCCGAGCCAGGTTTTTGCGTAGATGTTATATGCACGAGTAGAACACAAGTGAGTTGTGGGTGATACAAGTCATACTGCTTACCGGCATGTCATACTTTGGTTCGGCGGTATTATTGGATGAAGCGGCCCGGACCGATATTACACGTACGCTTACGCGAGACTGGTTCTACCGACGTGCTTTGCACACAGGTGGCTGGCGGGTGTCAGTTTCTCCAACTTTAGTTGAACCGAGTGTGACTACGCACGGTCCTTGTTGAAGGTTAAAACAACACTAACTTGACAAACTATCGTTGTGGTTTTGATGCGTAGGTAAGAACGGTTCTTTCTCAGTCCGTAGCAGCCACGTAAAACTTGCAACAACAAAGTAGAGGACGTCTAACTTGTTTTTGTAGGGCATGTTGTGATGCGATATGGTCAAAGCATGATGCTATATTTTATTGTTTGAGATGATCATTGTCGGTGTCAAAACCGGCGGATCTCGGGTAGGGGGTCCCGAACTGTGCGTCTAGGCCATATGGTAATAGGAGGCAAGGGACACGAAGTTTTACCCAGGTTCGGGCCCTGTTGATGGAGGTAAAACCTTACGTCCTGCTTGATTAATATTGATGATATGGGTAGTACAAGAGTAGATCTACCATGAGATCGGAGAGGCTAAACCCTAGAAGCTAGCCTATGGTATGATTGTTGTTCTGTATCTTGTCCTACGGACTAAAACCCTCCGGTTTATATAGACACCAGAGAGGGTTAGGGTTACACAAAGTTGGTTACAATGGTAGGAGATCTATATATCCGTATTGCGAAGCTTGCCTTGCACGCCAAGGAAAGTCCCTTCCGGACACGGGACGAAGTCTTCAATCTTGTATCTTCATAGTCCAGGAGTCCGGCTGAAGGTATAGTCCGGCCATCCGGACACCCCCTAATCCAGGACTCTCTCAGTAGCCCCTGAACCAGGCTTCAATGACGACGAGTCCGGCGCGCAGATTGTCTTCGGCATTGCAAGGCGGGTTCCTCCTCCAAGTACTTCATAGAAGATTGTGAACACAAAGGTAGTGTCCGGCTCTGCAAAATAAGTTTCCACATATTGCCATAGAGAGAATAATATTTACACAAATCTAATCTGCTGACGTATTCCGTAGTGTGACGCACCACGGCCAAGTCTTTATTCGAATCATTTTATTGTCCCACCTCAGCGTGTTATGCGAGGCGGTTTTCTTGGCACATCTCGACGAAGCAGAGATCGTGTCCCCTTATTCCGGGATTCTCATCAATACAGGCATGGGTAACCCAACCGCGCCATTGATTACGGCGCTTGGAGATAAGCGAGTTTTACCAGGCTGGTGGGGACACATAGTTGCGTCCACCCATATAAGGGGATAAGGATCCACCTTTTCACCTACGCCTTCTTCCTCCTTTGCCTATCCATTCTTGCGCACTCGAGCTCCAGTGCCCAAGTCCGCACTCCCCACCTCAACCTTCTCCAGCCATGTCCGGAGCGGGAGACAAGTGGATGGTCTCCTCCGTCACGGAGGGACACATCAAAAAACTGAGGAAGGCCGGATACTTATCCAACGACATCGCGTACCGGCTTCCCGAAGAGGGGCAGCTCCTCCCCACCCCAAGGCCCCATGAGAGGGTAGTGTTCCTTCCCCACTTCCTCCGTGGACTGGGCTTTCCTATCCACCCATTCGTCCGGGGACTCATGTTCTACTACGGCCTGGATTTCCATGATCTGGCCCCAAACTTCATCCTCAACATCTCGGCGTTTATCGTCGTGTGCGATGCTTTCCTCTGCATCCGCCCCCATTTCGGCCTATGGCTCAAGACTTTCAATGTCAAGCCAAAGGTGGTGCGCGGCAACTAGGCGGAGTGCGGAGGCGCCATGGTGGGCAAGATGGCCAACGTCTTATGGCTCGAGGGCTCCTTTGTGGAGACCCCGAAGGGGTGGCAATCGGGGTGGTTTTACATCACCGAGCCGCGCGACCCTGAGTGGATCGCAGCCCCCGAGTTCCGGTCCGGACCCCCAACGCGGATCATGTCCTGGAAAGAGACGGGCCTGTCATGGGGCAGAAAAGGAGAGGTGACTGGACTGCAAACATGCATCCAAACCCTGGTGGACAAGCAGCTCAGGCTTGTCAACGTAGTCCAGGTTATGCTCATCCGCCGGATCCTCCCATGTCAACAACGGGCCTTCAATCTGTGTGAGTTCAACCCGGCGCAGCACCAAACTCTGAGCAGGCTCTTCGACACGACGTACGAAGATGTCTGGAAGGTGCTTTTCAAGGGCGCCGAGGCTCCCGCATCTGCTACCGAGGATCGCGGATTCAGCGTGCAGCGTCACGCTAGCGCGGTAAGTTGTTTGTACCTTTTACAGGGTATTAGTTTTTCATAGTTTAGCTCTATGCGGGATCTAAGCTCCCTTACCTTTGACAGGTTTGGTAGGCGAAGTCCGGACAGATCGATTGTCCGGCTCCTTTGCCCGAAGACCCAGCCGATGCCCGCTTGGCGAAGCTGCTGGTTCCGGCACTCTATGTGGTGCCGGAGAAGAAGGCCACGAAGAAGGCCACGGGGACTCGAAAAAGTGCCCGGCGCCAGGAGGTGTCGGGTTCATCATCCAACGGCTCCAAGGCGCCCTCCTCCCGTGAGGACGAGGAGGAGGAAGAGGAGACCTCTCCCCCTTCAGCGGGGGAGAGAAGAAAAGGAAGGCAGTCCTCTCTGGGGAGGCCGGAGGGTCCAAGAAGGGGAAAACCCTTCCTCCGGACTACTCCACCGACGCCGACGACGGCAGAGACGAGTGGCCGCTTAGGGCCAAGCCCCTGGCGAAATCGTAAGTATCCGGATACCAGAGTAATTCATAGTATTCCTTTATTGCACAGCTTTCCCTTATGTCGAATATGATTATGCAGCCCACCCAAAGACCCGCTCGACGCATCGTCGAGCGGTTCACTGGACTCGTCGGATGTGAACTCGCTTCCGACGGCTACCTCCCCCGCCCTACGGACAACGCCGAAGTATTGTCCCAACAGGTTCCAAGCCGGGAGGAGGTGGTCCTGGAGGCGCCGCAAGGCGACCTCCCGGACTCCAGGAGTAAAGGGGACAAGACCCCCCAGGGCTCCAAGTCCGGCCCTAGGCCAGACACCGCTCCGGAACCTTCAAAGGTTCCAGAGTCCGCCGGGCGACCTCCTTCCAAGAGGAGCAATCCCACCGTGCCAGTGACCCCTGTCCAACCGGAGGCGCCAGACAATCTGTTGGAGGTGCTCAAAGGCGCCTCCATCGACGAGGAGCACCGCACCATTATGAGTGCGGTGGTCCAGAAGGTTCAGTCTGCCAAGAGTGGACTGACTGAAGCTTGTACTAGCCTTTTAATAGGCTTTGAGGTAAGTAAAGAATGTGTAAATAATATTACCGCATAGACAGTAGCCCCTGATGCTCTGTTTGGCGTTCGGGAAGAAAAGCCGAATAGAGGATCAAAATGAAATTTGCAGGAGTCTAACAAAAAGAAGTCAATATGCGTATGCAGGCTTCTCTGCTGGCGTCCGTCATACTGACTACGGAAGTGGACACGCTAAAGCAGAACCTCGAGCAGTCCGAGCAAGAGCTCGGGCGTGCCAAGAAGCAGCTCGAGGAGAAGGAAGGTAAGAAATACCTTGTTTTAAATATATATAAAAAGGTGCAATTGCAAAAAAAATGACAGGATTATCGTGGCTATTGTAGGGGCCACGTCTGAGGTGGCGACCCTTAAGCAAGCGCTGGTCGAGGCCGAGAAGAGGGCAGCCACGGAGTGCACCGAGCGGGAGAAGTATGAGGCCGAGGTTGGCAAGGTGCGGCAAGAGCTCCAGGCTCTCATGGAAAAACATGAGAGTTTGGAGCTTGACTCAAAGAGGTGACCGTCCGAGCTCGCGGTGGCTATTGAAAATGCCAAGTCTGCCAAGGCCGAATCCCAAAAGACCCTCCAGGAGTTGGATGAGGTGAAAAAGATAGAGGCGGGTAAGGCATTCTTTATGCAAAGCAAACACATAAACGTAAGTTACTTGTTACTTACCCGAATCCAGAGCTCTCCAGGAGCATTCGCAGATCTTCCTCGTAGCGTGTCCGATGCCGCCGCATTCTATCAAGCCGAGGAGGGCAGCTCGACAGAGAAGGTGTTCTGGTCTCAGTATGCTGAGGCCGGACACCCCGTGCCCCTGAGCGACCAGCTGAAGCAACTGGTCGAGCTCCACAAGGCGGCCGAACAGGCCATGAAGGGCCTCATAGTTCGGCTGTGGCCTGGAGAGGCTCTGCCTGGGAGCTATTTCGGGCTGGTGCGGCGGCTGGTGGGGGCCTACCCAAGGCTCGAAGTCATCAAGCGCTCCGTCTGCATTGAAGGTGCCCGTAGGGCCCTTGCCCGTGCTAAGGTGCACTGGGGCAAGCTGTATGCTGAGAAGCTTGTGAAGGACGGGCCACCGCCGGGGAAGGAGCATCGCAAGCCCGAGAATTATTATAAGGATGTTCTGAAGGGTGCCTGCCTTATGGCGGATGAGTGTTCTAGGGATGTAATTTTTGAGTAAAACTCGCTCGTTTTGTCCTGTGCGCTGAAAACTTGTTCATATGCGCTAAGAAATGCTCTTGGAATTTAAAATATTACCTTCTGTGCGGCTATTTATCAATTCTGAGAGATGGCGAGTCGTCGGCTTCTGCCCCCGTGCCGCTAGTGCTGGGGTGTTCGGGGATAAACCTGAGCGCTCTTTTTCCCATGTTTGGGTCCTTTGAGGGAGGCGCTCAGCACAACGGACAAGGCAATCGGACTATAATACTTGAACACTCTCACTTAGCCATAGAATTCTATAATTTTAAATTTCGGCGAAGCCCCTGGTATTCGGAAGACCGAGTTCGGGGCGCTATCCACGCCTTGGCTGGACAGAGCCGACTCCTCGCTCTAAGCGGCATAAGTCTTTAGGGACTCGAAAAACCTCTCGAACAGCGACCAGCTCTTGCTTCATCATGACAGTCAGTTTTAGCTTTCTCTACTGAGGTGCTCGACCCAGCTCAACTGGGGCACCATCGCAGTAGTTCTCCTAGTGCTACCTTAGCCGATATAGCGGAACGTAAGGCACCAAAACATAGGAGCCGGGCAAACCCAACTATTGACCCAAGACATGATTCGGAGCCGATGCATATAATGCTATAAGTTCGGGGCGCCACACTTGTTAAAGTGTTCGGACTTCTCACACCATATTGAGGGGTACTAAAGCCCCTGACGTATTTTGGCCGTACCAAAGTGTACGGGTGCAACATGTCGTTAAGGAACATATATTTGTAAAAAAGAGTAATGCAAAAATAGACAAAAGCTATGCATTGTTTATTAAAAAGGGCTGCGATCAAAGCAGAATGATACAAATAATGCGATAAGCAAAAGGTTGGACTATTTAACACGTCCGTTCCAGGGGCAGGCTGCGGAATGGTATGCGAAACAGGTATACTGCTCGTGATAGAGACCACCTGGGAGTTCTGTAATGCGGCATGGCTTGTCTGCTTCCCTGGTTCTTGCATCGTTTGTGCGCAGGCCTTCCGAAGAATGAAGTCCTGAAAGTAAGAGAAAATTAAAAAATCGACAGCTCCTGGTGCGGTTTAAGCCGTGTTTCGGGCGTGCCGTGATGGTGCCCCTCCCCCTGTACCCATGGTATTTCTAGAGCGTAGTTATGTACGCGAAGTACTGGTGTCGCATTTTTGTGAGGGCTGGGGTTTTGGCCGCATTGCTACGCCTGCTCGGAATGTGCCAGGCGGTCTTGTTGTAGGTTACTCCAGGCGCGCTTGACAGTGTCCGGACGTTTAATGGCCGGACTGGAGAACTGCCTGGAGAGGCTGCTTTGTACTTCCGCTGCAAGGGCCGCCGTGTGCTCCTCCATTCGGAGGGAGCGTTCGGTGTTTCCATTGACCGTAATTACTCCTCGAGGGCCTGGCATCTTGAGCTTAAGGTATGCGTAGTGCGGTACCGTATTGAACTTGGTGAATGCGGTTCGTCCGAGCAGTGCGTGATAGCCACTGCGGAATGGGACTATGTCGAAGATTAACTCCTCGCTTCGGAAATTATCCGGAGATCCGAAGACCACTTCAAGTGTGACTGAGCCTGTACAGTTGGCCTCTACACCTGGTATTACGCCTTTAAAGGTCGTTTTGGTGGGCTTAATCCTCGAGGGATCTATGCCCATTTTCCGCACTGTATCCTGGTAAAGCAGGTTCAGGCTACTGCCGCCGTCTATAAGGACTCTAGTGAGATGAAATCCGTCAATAATTGGGTCTAGAACCAATGGCGAATCCGCCATGATGGGTGCTAGTGGGATGGTCCCTTCGATCAAAGGTGATCGGGCAGGAGGACCATGGGTTGAACTTTGGGGCGACTGGCTCTATCGCGTATACGTCCCTTAACGCGTGCTTCCGCTCCCTCTTGGGAATGTGGGTTGCGTATATCATGTTCACCGTCCGCACTTGTGGGGGAAAACCCTTCTGTCCACTGTTGTTCGGCGGCCGGGGCTCTTCGTCGTCATCGCTATGCAGCCCATTGTCTGTATTTTTAGCATTTAACTTGCCTGCCTGCTTGAACACCCAACAATCCCTGTTGGTGTGATTGGCCGGCTTTTCGAGGGTGCCATGTATCTGGCACAAGCGGTCGAGTATTCGGTCCAAACTGGACGGGCCCCTAGGATTTCTTTTGAATGACTTTTTCCGCTGACCGGATTTATAGCCTCTGAATCCAGCATTAACTGTCGTATCTTCAGCATTGTCGCCGTTAGTGCGGCGCTTCTGCTTGTTGCGACACGACCTGCCACTACTGTCCCTGGTATCCGAATTACCAGGGTTCTTGGTCATATTGTTGCTACAAGCAAGCCAGCTGTCTTCTCCCGTGCAAAAGCGGGTCATGAGTGTCGTGAGTGCTGCCATAGATTTCGGCTTTTCCTGTCCAAGGTGCCGCGCAAGCCACTCGTCACGGATATTGTGTTTGAAGGCTGCTAGGGCCTCAGCATCCGGACAATCGACTATTTGATTTTTCTTTGTTAGGAACCGTGTCCAGAATTGCCTGGCCGATTCCTCTGGCTGCTGAATTACGTGGCTTAGGTCATCGGTGTCTGGTGGTCGCACATAAGTGCCCTGGAAATTGTCGAGGAATGCGGCTTCTAGGTCCTCCCAACAACCGATTGATCCTGTTGGCAAGCTGTTAAGCCAATGCCGAGCTGGTCCTTTAAGCTTGAGTGGGAGGTATTTGATGGTGTGGAGATCATCGCTGCGGGCCATGTGGATATCAAGGAGATAATCCTCGATCCATACCGCAGGATCTGTTGTGCCATCATATGATTCGATGTTTACGGGTTTGAAACCCTCGGGGATTTGATGATCCATTACTTCGTCTGTGAAGCATAGTGGGTGTGCGGCGCCTCTGTACTGGGCTATATCACGTCGTAGCTGCAATGAGCTTTGTCTACTGTGTTCGGCCCTACCGGGTTTGTGTCCGGCGTGACGGTTACCGTCTCGAGTCATGGGGCGCCCACGCGATCCATAGATCGATCTTGTCTGCCTTGCCTTGTCCTCCAACATATCTCGCAGGTCTAGCGCATTTTCCCGTGCCTTGGTACGGGGTGCGGCTTGAGTGGAGGGCCGAGAGGCCTCTCTGTCGCGGCCACGAGGTGGCCGGTCGGCCGTATCAAGTGCTGGTGATGTAGGTTTAAGTGCTTCCTCCTCTAATCGGGGTAGCAGCCTGCGCTTTGGGTAGCTCTTGGAGGGGCGTTCGAGTTTATGCTCTTCGGCCGCAAGGACTTCAGTCCATCTGTCGACTAGCAAATCTTGATCAGCTCTAAGCTATTGCTGTTTTTTCTTGAGGCTTCTTGCCGTAGCCATAAGCCTGCGTTGAAAACGCTCTTGCTCGGCGGGATCCTCTGGCACGACGAATTCGTCGTCGTCGAGGCTTGCCTCGTCTTCGGAGGGAGGCATACAATTATCGTCCTCGACCTCTCTGTCTGCCGCTCTCTCATGAGGGCTGGCTTCTTCATCCTCCTGTGCTGAATCTTGCTGGAGGTGGTTTTCTTCGGCACTCTCCGGAGTATTATTATCTCCCGTGCTGGAATCACCGTATTTGCTTTGGCAGGATTTTGAGCGGCGCCGCTGACGCCGACGCTTAGGCTGTTTCTTGGAGGGGTCATCCCCCGCTGTTCCATCGCCATCTCCTTCTTTTGGGGTGTCCACCATGTATATGTCATACGACGAGGTGGCTTTCCAGGGCCCAATAGGCGCTGGTTCTTCATCGTCTCCTGCATCGATGTCCATACCGTCGATGTCTTCGGAGTCGAAGTCGAGCATGTCGGTTAAATCGTTGACAATGGCTACAAAGTGGGTGGTGGGTGGGCTTTGAATTTATTCATCGTCTATATCCCAACCTTGTTGGCCGTAGTCCGGCCAGGGCTCTCCTGATAAAGAGAGAGACTTTAGTGTCTTCAGAATATCGCCGAAAGGCGAGTGATGAAAGATGTCTGCGGCAGTAAACTCCATGATCGGCGCCCAATCGATCAGCAGGGGCGCGGAGGGTTTGGAGTCCGGAGAGGAGTCCGGCTCCTTGGAGTTATGAGTGTCGCGGAGTGCGGGGCTGGCGTTCGGCTCGATCGCCGTTGGGATCGCAGCCCCCGAGGCGGCGTCCAACCACCCATCCTCGATCGGCGCAGTTGGCTCCGAATTAAGGGTCGAAGCCAATGCGGGTCCGGCCTCCAGGGCACTGTTTAGCGGCAGAGTTAGATCATGCTCGTCGTGACAGTGCGGCGCGCTCGGAAGTGGCTCGAATCCGTCGAGGATCAAGTCCCCGCGGATGTCAGCCGTGTAGTTTAAACTTCCAAATCTGACCTGACGGCCAGGGGCATAGCTTTCGATCTGCTCCAGATGGCCAAGTGAATTGGCCCGCAGTGCGAAGCCGCCGAAGACGAAGATCTGTCCGGGGAGGAAGGTCTCACCCTGGACTGCATCACTATTGATGATCGTAGGAGCCATCAAGCCTAACAGCGATGACACAGAGGAACTCTCAATGAAAGCACCAATGTCGGTGTCAAAACCGGCGGATCTCGGGTAGGGGGTCCCGAACTGTGCGTCTAGGCCGGATGGTAACAGGAGGCAAGGGACACGAAGTTTTACCCAAGTTCGGGCCCTCTTGATGGAGGTAAAACCCTACGTCCTGCTTGATTAATATTGATGATATGTGTAGTACAAGAGTAGATCTACCACGAGATCGGAGAGGCTAAACCCTAGAAGCTAGCCTATGGTATGATTGTTGTTCTGTATCTTGTCCTACGGACTAAAACCCTCCGGTTTATATAGACACCGGAGAGGGTTAGGGTTACACAAAGTCAGTTACAATGGTAGGAGATCTATATATCCGTATCGCCAAGCTTGCCTTCCACGCCAAGGAAAGTCCCTTCCGGACACGGGACGAAGTCTTCAATCTTGTATCTTCATAGTCTAGGAGTCTGGCTGAAGGTATAGTCCGGCCATCCGGACACCCCCTAATCCAGGACTCCCTTAATCATGTTTTGTAACGGAGTTATCGGCAACTGGCAGGAGCCATATGGTTGTCGCTTTATTGTATGAAATGCAATTGCCATGTAATTGCTTTACTTTATCACTAAGCGGTAGCGATAGTCATAGAAGCAATAGTTGGCGAGACGACAACGATGCTACAATGGAGATCAAGGTGTCGTGCCGGTGACGATGGTGATCATGACGGTGCTTTGGAGATGGAGATCAAAGGCACAAGATGATGATGGCCATACCATATCACTTATATTGATTGCATATGATGTTTATCCTTTATGCATCTTATTATGCTTTGATTGACGGTAGCATTATAAGATGATCTCTCACTAAAAAAATTCAAGGTACAAGTGTTCTCCCTGAGTATGCACCGTTGCAAAAGATCGTCGTGCCGAGACACCACGTGATGATCGGGTGTGATAAGCTCAATGTTCTTATACAACGGGTGCAAGCCAGTTTTTGCACATGTAGAATACTCGGGTTAAACTTGACGAGCCAAGCATATGCATATATGGCCTCAAAACACTGGAGACTGAAAGGTCGAGCGTGAATCATATAGTAGATATGATCAACATAGTGATGTTCACCATTGAAAACTACTCCATCTCACGTGATGATTGAACATGGTTTAGTTGATTTGGATCACGTGATCACTTAGATGATTAGAGGGATGTCTATCTAAGTGGGAGTTCTTAAGTAATATGATTAATTGAACTTTAATTTATCATGAACTTAGTTCTGATAGTATTTGCATAACTATGTTGTAGATAAATAGCTCGTGATGTAGCTCCCCATTTATTTTGATATGTTCCTAGAGAAAAACTAAGTTGAAAGATGTTAGTAGCAATGATGCGGATTGGATCCGTGATCTGAGGATTATCCTCATTGTTGCACAGAAGAATTATGTCCTTGATGCACCGCTAGGTGAAAGACTGATTGCAGGAGCAGATACAGACGTTATGAACATCTGGCGAGCTCGATATGATGACTACTTGATAGTTTAGTGCACCATACTTTACGGCTTAGAATCGGGGCTTCAAAGATGTTTTGAATGCCACGGAGCATATCAGATGTTCCAAGAGTTGAGATTAGTATTTCAGACTCATACCCATGTCGAAAGGTATGAGACCTTTGACAAGCACTTTGCCTACAAGATGGAGGAGAATAGCTCAGCTAGTGAGCATGTGCTTAGAATGTCTGAGTACTACAATCACTTGAATCAAGTGGGATTTAATCTTCGAGATAAGATAGTGATTGACAGAGTTCTCTAGTCACTATCACCAAGTTACTGGAACTTCGTGATGAACTATAATATGCAAGGGATAAGGAAAGGATTCCCAAGCTCTTCGTGATGCTGAAATCGACGAAGGTAGAAATCAAGAAAAGCATCAAGTGTTGATGGTTGACAAGACCGCTAGTTTCAAGAAAAGGGCAAAGGGAAGAAGGGGAACTTCAAGAAGAACGACAAGCAAGTTGCTGCTCAAGTGAAGAAGTCCAAGTCTAGACCTAAGCCTGAGACTAAGTGCTTCTACTGCAAAGGGACTAGTCACTGGAAGCAGAACTGACCCAAGTATTTGGCGGATAAGAAGGATGGCAAAGTGAACAAATGTATATTTGATATACATGTTATTGATGTGTACTTTACTAGTGTTTATAGCAACCCCTCAGTATTTGATACTAGTTTAGTTGCTAAGATTAGTAACTCGAAACGGGAGTTGTAGAATGAACAGAGACTAGTTAAGGGTGAGGTGACGATGTGTGTTGGAAGTGGTTCCAAGATTGATATGATCATCATCGCACACTCCCTATACTTTCGGGATTAGTGTTGAACCTAAATAAATGTTATTTGGTGTTTGTGTTAAGCATGAATATGATTTGATCATGTTTATTATAATACAGTTATTCAGTTAAAGTCAGAGAATAATTGTTGTTCTGTTTACATGAATAAAACTTCCAATGGTCATACACCCAAGGTGAATGGTTTATTGAATCTCGATCGTAGTGATACACATATTCATAATATTGAAGCCAAAAGATGCAAAGTTAATAATGATAGTGCAACTTATTTGTGGCACTGCCGTTTAGGTCATATTGGTGTAAAGCGCATGAAGAAAATCCATGCTGATGGGCTTTTGGAATCACTTGATTATGAATCAGTTGATGCTTGCGAACCATGCCTCATGGGCAAGATGACTAAGACTCCATTCTCCGGAACAATGGAGCGAGCAACAAACTTGTTGGAAATAATACATATTGATGTATGCAGTCCGATGAGTGTTGAGGCTCGCGGCAGGTATCGTTATTTTCTGACCTTCACAGATGATTTGAGTAAGATATGTGTATATCTTCTTGATGAAACATAAATCTGAAACATTTGAAAAGTTCAAATAATTTCAGAGTGAAGTGGAAAATCATCGTAACAAGAAAAAACATTCTACGATCTGATCGTGGAGGAGAATATTTGAGTTACGAGTTTGGTCTTCATTTGAAACAATGTGGAATAATTGCGTAACTCACGCCACCTAGAACACCACAGCATAATGGTGTGTCCGAACATCGTAATCGTACTTTATTAGATATGGTGCAATCTATGATGTCTCTTACCGATTTACCACTATCGTTTTGGGGTTATGCATTAGAGACAGCTGCATTCACGTTAAATAGGGCACCATCTAAATCCGTTGTGACAACGCCATATGAACTATGGTTTAGTAAGAAACCTAATCTGTCATTTCTTAAAGTTTGGGGCTATGATGCTTATGTGAAAAAGTTTCAACCTGATAAGCTCGAACCCAAATCGGAGAAATGCGTCTTCATAGGATACCCAAAGGAAACTGTTGGGTACACCTTCTATCACAGATCCTGATGAGGACATCAATACCATTGTTACACCCACAGCCCCTGCTGCTATACGTACTGGACCAATTACTAGAGCTCGCGCACGCCAATTGAATTATCAGGTACTTACATTTCTTGGTAACGATTGTAATGTTCATGATAATATGATGCTGCCTAAATTGGATACATTTGTTTTGCTTACAAATGAAGGGCCTAGCTTGGACAAGAAAGATGAACCTTGGAGCAAGTTCAAGCATGGAGATGATGGCAGGCGCAACGGGATCAAGAACGGAGTTCAAGTGATGATTTCAGGACTTTGAAGCCACCATAAGGAGTGTATGAAGCCTTGGACGAAATATACAAGATGCCACTTCATAAATTTTGTCCAAAGGCTATTTTAGGTGATGCATCACCTTATTATTGGGCTAGACCCATCTATTTTCGAAATACTTAAGTATAGGTTGTTTTTAGAGTCCGTATGTGTGGGGAAACAAGAGTTAGGGTTGGTTTCAGACCCCTCCTCCAAGGGCCACGAAATCCCCCCCTCTTCCTCCATATATACAACCCTTTAGGGCATTGTTTAGACTTTGGGTTTTGTTTAGATTAAAGTTCGCCATAGCTACAACTTCGCGTACTTCGTTTGTGTTCAACGACCAGACAAAGGCGTCACAGAACCCCACCTTGATCAATAAAGCTTTCATCTTATATTCGCAATATCCAGATTGCAATCTCAGTTTCTTGCTTGTTCTTCATTTGCCTGCAGGAAACAGACCTTCGTGGTCAGGTTGATCGTGCTCCGGCGTGGTCAATAACCTCTCGGAGTTGGTTTAGCGACTGCTAAGGCGCGACGTCCTCGCATGTTCGTAGTCGGATCGTCAAAGTCGATTTCCTACAAAACGATAACCACCATCTCATCGAAAGACGGGACACCTTTGCCTCTACCAGATCCGAAGGTAAGTTATTCGTTGCTAAGAATGGATCCTTTCTAAAGAAGAAGTTTCTCTCGAAAGAAGTGAGTGGGAGGAATGTAGAACTTGATAAGGTGATTGTACCTTCTCCAGAATTGGAAAGTAGTTCATCACAGAAATCAGTTCTAGTGATTCCTACACCAATTAGTGAGGAAGCTAATGCTGATGATTATGAAACTTCAGATCAAGTTGCTACCGAACCTCATAGGATAACCAGAGTATGGTCCGCACCAGAGTGGTACGGTAATCCTTTCTAGAAGTCATGTTACTAGACCATGATGAACCTACGAACTATGAGGAAGCGATGATGAGCCTAGATTCCGCAAAATGGCTTGAGACCATGAAATCTGAGATGGGATCCATGTATGAGAATAAAGTATGGACTTTGATTGACTTTCCCGATGATCGGTGAGTCATTAAGAATAAATGGATCTTCAAGAGGAAGACGGACACTGATAGTAGTGTTACTATCTAAAAGCTCGAATTGTCGCAAAATGTTTTCAACAAGTTCAAGGTGTTGACTACGATGAGATTTTCTCACTCGTTTCGATGCTTGAAAGTCTGTCTGGATCATGTTAGCAGTTGCCACATTTTATGAAATATGGTAAATGGATGTCAAAACTGTATTCCTTAATGGATTTCTTAAAGAAGAGTTGTATATGATGCAACTAGAAGGTTTTGTCGATCCTAAAGGTGCTCACAAAGCGAGCAATCTCCAGCGATCCATCTATGGACTGGTGCAAGCATCTCGGAGTATATGGTTTTATACAGACTTGCGGTGAAGCCTGTATTTACAAGAAAGTGAGTGGGAGCACTACAGCATTTCTGATAAGTATATGTGAATATTGTTAATCGGAAATAATGTAGAATTTTCTGGAAAGCATAAAGGAGTGTTTGAAAAGAGTTTTTCAAACAAAGACCTCTATGAAGCTACTTACACATTGAGCATCAAGATCTATAGAGATAGATCAAGACGCTTGATAAGTTTTTTCAATGAGTACATACCTTGACAAGATTTTGAAGTAGTTCAAAATGGAACAGTCAAAGAAGAAGTTCTTGCCTGTGTTGCAAGGTGTGAAGTTGAGTGAAGACTCAAAACCCAACCACAACAGAAAATAGAAAGAGAATGAAAAGTCATTCCCTATGCCTCAGTCATAGGTTCTATAAAGTATGCTATGATGTTTACCAGTCCTATTGTATACCTTAGCATGATTCTGGCAAGGGAGTGCAATAATGATATAGGAGTAGATCACTGGACAACGGTCAAAATTATCCTTAGAGGACTAAGGAAATATTTCTCGGTTATGGAGGTGATAAAAGAGTTCGTCGTAAAGAGTTACGTCGATGCAAGCTTTTTACATCGATCTAGATGGCTCTAAGTTTTGATCTGGATACATATTGAAAGTGGGGGCAATTAGCTAGAGTAGCTCCGTGTAGAGCATTATAGACATAGAAATTTGTGAAATACATATTGATCTGAATGTTGCAAACCCGTAGACTAAACTTCTCTCACAAGCAAAACATGATCAATCTTTGGGTGTTAATCACATAAAGATGTGAACTAGATTATTGACTCTAGTAAACCCTTTGGGTGTTAGTCACATGGAGATGTGAACTAATCACATAAAGATGTGAACTATTTGTGTTAAATCACATGATGATGTGAACTAGATTATTGACTCTAGTGCAAGTGGGAGACTGAAGGAAATATGCCCTAGAGGCAATAATAAAGTTGTTATTTATATTTCCTTATATCATGATAAATGTTTATTAGTCATGGTAGAATTGTATTAACCAGAAACTTAGTACATGTGTGAATACATAGACAAACAGAGTGTCACTGGTTTGCCTCTACTTGACTAGCTCGTTGAATCAATGATGGTTATGTTTCCTAACCATAGACATGAGTTGTCATTTTATTAACGGGGTCACATAATTAGAGAATGATGTGATCGACTTGACCCATCCGTTAGCTTAGCATGATGATCGTTCAGTTTGTTGCTATTACTTTCTTCATGACTTATACATGTTCCTATGACTATGAGATTATGCAACTCCCGAGTACTGGAGGAACACTTTGTGTGCTACCAAACGTCACAACGTAACTGGGTGATTATAAAGGTGCTCTACAGGTGTCTCCTATGGTACTTGTTGAGTTGGCATGGATCGAGATTAGGATTTGTCACTCCGATTGTCGGAGAGGTATCTCTGGGCCCTCTCGGTAATGCACATCACTATAAGCCTTGCAAGCAATGTAACTAATGAGTTAGTTGCGGGATGATGCACTACGGAATGAGTAAAGAGACTTGCCGGTAACGAGATTGAACTAGGTATTGAGATACCGACGATCGAATCTCGGGCAAGTAACATACCGATGACAAAGGGAACAATGTATGCTGTTATGTGGTTCGACCGATAAAGATCTTCGTAGAATATGTAGGAGCCAATATGGGCATCCAGGTTCCGCTATCGGTTATTGACCAGAGAAGTGTCTCGGTCATGTCTACATAGTTCTCCAACCCGTAGGGTCCGCACGCTTAACGTTCGTTGATGATGTAGTATTATGAGTTATGTATGTTGGTAACCGAATGGTGTTCGGTGTTTCGGATAAGATCACGGACATGACGAGGAACTCCAGAATGGTTGTAGGATCGGAAGTATGTCTAGAGGGGGGTGATTAGACTACTTGACCAAATAAAAACTTAACCTTTTCCCAATTTTAGTTCTTGGCAGATTTTAGCTATTGTAGGACAAGTCAAGCAATCATCACACAATTCAAGCAAGCATGCAAAGAGTATATTGGCAGCGGAAAGTAAAGCATGCAACTTGCAAGAATGTAAAGGGAAGGGTTTGGAGAGTTCAAACGCAATTGGAGACACGGATGTTTTTCCTGTGGTTCGGATAGGTGGTGCTATCCTACATCCACGTTGATGGAGACTTCAACCCACGAAGGGTAACGGTTGCGCGAGTCCACGGAGGGCTCCACCCACAAAGGGTAATGGTTGCGCGAGTCCACGGAGGGCTCCATCCACTAAGGGTCCACGAAGAAGCAACCACCCACGAAGGGTCCACGAAGAAGCAACCTTGTCTATCCCACCATGGCCATCGCCCATGAAGGACTTGCCTCACTAGCGGTAGATCTTCACGAAGTAGGCGATCTCCTTGCCCTTACAAACTCCTTGGTTCAACTCCACAATCTTGTCAGAGGCTCCCAAGTAACACCTAGCCAATCTAGGAGACACCACTCTCCAAGAAGTAACAAATGGTGTGTAGGTAATGAACTCCTTGCTCTTGTGCTTCAAATGATAATCTCCCCAACACTCAACTCTCTCTCATAGGATTTGGATTTTGTGGAAAGAATATTTGAGTGGAAAGCAACTTGGGGAAGGCTAGAGATCAAGATTCATATGGTAGGAATGGAATATCTTGGTCTCAACACATGAGTAGGTGGTTCTCTCTCAGAACATATGAGTTGGAATTGTGTATGTGTTCTGATGGCTCTCTCCATGAATGAATAGGAGGTGGAGGGGTATATATAGCCTCCACACAAAATCCAACCGTTACACACAGTTTTCCAATCTCGGTGGGACCGAATCAACAAACTCGGTCGGACCGAAAAGGTAAACCTAGTGACCGTTAGAGATTTTCGGTGGGACTGACATGCAACTCGGTAGGACCGATATGGTTAGGGTTTGGGCATAACGTAATCTCGGTGAGACCGATTACACAAACTCAGTGAGACCGAGTTTGGTAATAAGCTAACCAGAGAGTTGGTCAGGCAAACTCGGTGGGACTGATTTGCTCTTTCGGTGAGACCGAAAAGTTACAAAAAGGAAACATAGAGTTTACATTGCAATCTCGGTGGGATCGATTCGCTCTTTCGGTGAGACCGAAAAGTTACAAAAGGGAAACAGAGAGTTTGCAATCCCATCTCGGTGAGACCGAGATCCCTATCGGTAGAACCGAATTGCTAGGGTTTGGCAGTGGCTTATGACAAGTGAAACTCGGTGGCGCCGGATAGAAAGAATCGGTAGGACCGAGTTTGGCTTTGGGTTTAGGTCATATGTGGATATGGGAAAGTAGTTGAGGGTTTTGGAGCATATCACTAAGCACATGAAGCAAGAGGCTCATTAAGCAACACCTCATCCCTCCTTGATAGTATTGGCTTTTCCTAAAGACTCAATGTGATCTTGGATCACTAAAATATAAAATGAAGAGTCTTGAGCTTTTGAGCTTGAGCCAATCCTTTGTCCTTAGCATTTTGAGGGTTCCACTTTCACATCCATGCCATGCCAATCATTGAGCTTTCCTGGAATAGTCATCTTGGAATAGCATTAGCTCAATGAGCTATATGTTGTTATGAATTACCAAAACCACCTAAGGATAGTTGCACTTTCAATCTCCCCCTTTTTGGTAATTGATGACAACATATAGATCAAAGCTTCGACAAATGATAATAAGCATGAAATATATCGTCGCTTTGAGAAGTATGTGACAAGTAAGAGCTCCCCCTAAATTTGTGCATATTTAAAATTTGCTTTGGACTGCAAATGCACAAAGAGTTAGAGTCATGGGTTACTCTTCCATGTCACATACATCTTGGTGGAGCGCTTAAAATGATAAGAATGAAATACATGCACTCATCACCAAGAAAAGTGAATGATCACATAAGATAGATAAGATAATAGCATTCACCAAGCATTAAGTGTAGCTTATGATCAAACACATGATCATCAATGTCTCACAGAGCAATGACATAGTATCTCACATAAAAGCAAACAAAGTTCGAAAAACCACCAAATAAAGCAAGAGAGAAAAAAGCAACACTCTCTCTCTCGAAGCCTATGATCTATACATTTTTCTCCCCCTTTGGCAACAAGTTACCAAAAAGTTCCTAGAAAATGCATAGTGCTAGATCGACACTCAGGCTTGATCTTCAGGTGGTGGTGGAGTCCGGAGCACTCCAAGGACGAAGCCTTCTGTAGACGTGGTCGGAGTTGAGGCTGAAGTAGATGCTGGAGCTGGTGGAACTGAGGCTGTAGCTGGTGCAGACGTGGTGGCTCTGGTGTCAGCAACTGGCACTGCATGTGATCTCTGAGCTCTTGGCACTCTGGCAAATGCATCAGTTGTAGTATTGCCTCTCCTCTCCTGCATGTCATCCTGGAGCTGCTCCACTGCAGTCTGAATCTCTGTTACTTTGACATCCAAGTCATAGAACTTTTGTTCCATGATCCTCTCTAAGCTTGCCTGGTTTTGAGTTAGGGTGGCTAGTCCTTGCTCAATCCGCATGGTGGATGCAATCAAGTAACCAGGCTGCTCTTGTTTGGTTTTCAAGAAATACTCAGATGCCTCCTCTTGAGTTGGCATCTTGGCAGCTTTCTCCTTCCTTGCTTTCTCCTTCTTTGCTCGTGCTTGTGCAGATGATGGTTCATTCTCAGTCATGACAACTTGATTATCTTCAAAATCTGGACGGATGGGCAGGTGTTCCTTGTCCAATAAGTATATGCCCGTGCCCATCTTGGAGTTGACTAATTCCTGAATTTGTGGGGCATATCCACAACTCCTCTTCTGATCAGCTGCTGTCCTCTTAATGGTCTCTACCATGAGGCTCATCACCTTGAACTTCTGTGGCACATCAAATATATGAAGCAAATTGATCGCATGGCCTCTAATCATCTTGTGATCACCTGACTTGGGCAACAAGGTGTGCCTCAGTATCCAATTGATGGTTGGCAGCCCTAACAGAAGATAGTGTACTGAGCCAAACTTGAAAGTGTCAAGTGCTTCATTTGGAATTTCCTTGTACATGTTTGACATTGAGTTATGATTCATCTTCTTCTTGGCATATACATCCAAGTCATCTTCCTGCTCTTCTGGGGCATTAATCAGCTGAGCCCATTCAGCAACTGTAGATTGGTACCTCGTACCTTCAGACATCCATGTTATCCTACCATCTGGATAAAAATGTGTTGTGGAGTAGAACTGCATGATAAGCTCCTCATTCCACTTTGTGAGCTTCTGCCCAACAAAGTCCTCTACTCCACATGCCTTGAAGCTGTCCTGCACTCCAGGGTAGTACTCTTCGTTTTCCTTGATGTATTCCCAGTCGACCCATCTCATATCACAGACTATTGGCTTCTTATCAAGCAGCACTGTCTCATAGAAGTCCTGCTGTTCCTTGGTGTGAAATCTGTAGTCAACAACAGTCCTCCTCCTTGAAGCATACGGATCTGCTTCTCTCCACTTCCTCAGCCCTGAGTCTCTCCTGAGCTTCATATCCTCAGCCACAGGATGAGCATCATTGTGGTCTGGGATCTTGGGCTTGAGTTTTCTAAGTACTTGCTCTTCCTCATCTTCTTCAGCAATGTCAGGCACTGGGGCCTTGTTCTTCTCAGCAGCTGGGATGCTTCTTGTATTTCTCTTTGGCTTTGGCTTTGGAGCTGGCTTGGCCCTCGAAGCAGCTGCCCCTGATCTTATGGCATCACCCATCAGCTTGGGTGCCTTAGGTGCTGGTGCAGCTACCTCTTCTTCTTCCTCCTCATCTTCCATGATGGAAGCCTTGCCAAGCACTCTGGCTACGGTTTTCTTCACCCTTTCCTTTATTTTCTTGCCTTCAGCAGCAACTGGCTCTATGGGAGTGGGCTTCTCAGTTGAAGCTCTGGCCTTTGACATAGGCTGCCTGCCTGCTGGCCTTTTGATTTTTAACCCTGGCTTTATGCCCTGTGCTGGCTCAACTCTCTTGGAAGTTGCTTCCTCTTCTGCCACATAGTCCTCATCCTCTGATTTTGAGGTTCTCTTCTTTCTCTGTCTGGTGGCAGCTTTAGGCAGATTGCTAGGAGTACTTCTGCTGCCATCATCTGAAGAACTTGAGGGACTAGTGCCCTCACTCATCTGCACTTGCTGTTCTGACATGTTCTGGCTGTCACTCTAATCAGACATGTTGCAAACTCTGACTGCTGACCCTGTGAATTGGTTATAGATGAGATAGAGTGGATGAGCATCACAAAATGCAGAGATTTTTGCAAAAGAATGATCCAAAAACTTAGTTTTAGTTTCCCACTGAAATCATCTCGGATCTACCGATTTTTAAACTCGGTGATACCGAAGCAGTTTTGGAACCTAAACTAGTGAATCCGGTCAGACCGAGTCACGGTTCGGAGGCACCGAGACTGCTAGGGTTTCACAAAGTTCCAAAATCGGTCACACCGATAAGTAATTCTTGGTCAGACCGAGTCTCACTTGTGCAATGGCATAAGCCAAATCGGTGGGACCGAGTTTTTGAACTCGGTGGGTCCGAGATGGTTTCGGCGGAAACCTAACCCTAAAATTTTCGAATCAAAACTAATCTACAAACGCATTGACTGGATAGGAGTGTTTCAATCGTGGCAAGAATCATTAAGAACACAATGTGCTAGGAATCGGACGGGGAATAGCACTGTGATCGAGTCCATACCCTAGTTCGGCGGAGACTCGCTACGGCGGCAACGGCGGGGTTGAATTTCCGTTGACGGCGACGGAGACCAGCGACTGGAGGCGGCTGGCAGTGAGGAGACGATCCGGAGACCAAGTTGGCAGAGCAGGCTATCGCGCGGGCGAAGGGGTTCGGAGAAATTTCCAAATTTTTGCCCGTGACTATATATAGCCCGACCCTGTCGGTGTGACCGAGTGGAACAACTCAGTGGCACCGAGATGCAAAACTGTATATAGTTGTTGCAACTCGGTGTGACCGAATGGTTCAAATCGGTTGCACCGAGATCGAAAACCTAGATCAACTTAATGATCTCGGTAGGACCGAAAGTGGGGTATCGGTCAGACTGAGAATCATAAAGAGGTTTTGGAAGTTTAAGTCTATGACGAATCGGGGACTCCGAGCGCTCCTCACACAGAGTGGTTCGAATCTGACTTGATCAAATTTGGTGATGTAGCATGAATAGAGTTTGAGACAAGAAAAGCATAGATAGCTAGAGGAGGTTCTTAGGCATTCTTGTCCATCCACTTGGCAAAAGGAAATAAAACCAAACAATCAAAACAACAAGTGGATGTCCTCGAATGAGTAAAATATGCAACCAGCATGCTCACACAATAAGATGGCAAATGAAATATGTGACAAGGCATGCACAACCAATTCTAGCATCTATCAAGCAATTTGCGATGACAAGGTCATCTATATATGAGTATATTGACTTAGGAGTCAAGTGAGAACACTTGATCATAGGTCATACTCATCGTTTAAGCTCAAGTGGGGTTACCACTTTTACATAAAGCATTGTTGTGTTCACATCTTTAGAGTTGCTTTAGCTCAAGTCTTAGAGTAAAGCTCCCCCTAGATGTGATATCCCCCCTTAGAGGGATGAACTAACCTCGGGTTTTGTCGATGATGACTTCATGTAGATGTTGAAGATGTGGATGCTCAATGTTGATGTAGATCACTTGGAGCTATCCATTTGAGTGAATTGCACTTTCAATACCTACATGGGTTAGTCCCACAAGGAACAAACAAGGATATCCATAGACATAGAGTGATGCACACACAAGATGATGTCCATGAAAACTTTTAGGTTACCTTGTCCTTTGTCTTACCAACAAGAGGGTTTGTGACTCATTGAACTAGTGCAAGATGTGGAAGTTGATTGCACTTGTTCTTGCCAAAATGATAAGAGTGAAGTATGTTGGCGGAGTCACCCTCAAGAACTCTCTAGTTCTTCTTCTTTTGGATCCACACCATCTTGATGGGAATCCTTGGAGTTGTAGTCGTACTTGATGAAGTGGAACTTGAATTAGTCTTGGGAATCCACTTGACTAAGGTCTTAGGAGCTTCTTCAAATGCATCAATTTCCTCTTGAAGCTTGTCCTTTCCTTTTTGCTTGTAGTCTTGTGGTGGAAGATCATCTTGAGCTTGTGTCCCCTTGAAACAAGTATCATACTTTGTCTTGGGGTATTGATCTTCTTCCCACTCAACTCCATTGGCATTGAAATTTCGTTCAAAACCAACACCTTGATTCTTCCGGTGCATTCCTTGCTTGCGCACAATTTCCTCGAATTGCTTACTCTCGGCAAGGCTTTTGTACACTCCTTTCTCTATAATTCCCTTCAATAAGCTATTTTCTTGCTCAAGTGTAACTTGGCTAAGAGAATCATTAGTGGAATCAAGAGAACTACTAGAAGCAACAATATTGGATTTAGCATGATCATTGTTACTGCTAGAGGAAGAATCTTTCTTGTTCTTGTTACTAGACTTGACTTGAGGCATGTAAGTGGATAAGAGTAAACGCTTGGCAATGTAAGAAGAACTTTTCTTGCGGAGATCATCATTGATTGCTTTTAAGAACTCATGCTCTTGCTCAAGATTGAGCTTTTCAAAGCGTAATTTCTCATGAGCTCATAAAAGTTCTCGATGATCTTCGAAGATAGTTTCATGAGCTAACTTAAGAGTGTTTAGTTCTTTAGTTAGAGCCTCGATCTTCTCCTTATCATTGTCATTCGTTTTATCTTCATAGCATGATTAATTGACGTTTCATCATAGTATTCATCACTAGAGTTGTCAACAAGCAAATCATCACCTAACAAGTCATCTTCATCACTATTGAAATCAACATACTCGGGGTGTGTTACCTTAGGACCTTTGGCCATGAAGCATCTTCCAATTCCTTCATTTGGTGAGTCAAATATGTCGTAGGAGTTGGTTGACACAAGTGCTAGACCGGCAACACCTTCATCTTGAGTATCTTCGGAGTCGGAGTGATAACTTCTCTCGGAGTGGCTGTCGGAGTCGAAGCCGGATACCCATTCACCAACATGAGCTTGATGTCTTCGTTTTGTGTAGCTCCTTGATGATTTTTCCTTCCTTTCCGAATCCTTGCTTCTCCGTGAGTATCTTCGTTCATAACGATCATCTCTACTCCTTCTCTCTCTTGGTGGTGATTCTTTACTTATTCTTTTTGGAGAATCTTCTCTTCTCTTGTAGGGAGCCGTACACTCATTGGAATAGTGTCCGGGTCTTCCACAACTGTAGCAGTTTCGCTCTCGACTAGAAGATCTTTTGTCATTGTAGGACCTTGACTTGAAGCTTCTATCTTTGCTTCTACTCTTGTAGAACTTGTTGAAGTTCTTCACCATTAAGCTCAGTTCTTCATTGAAGTTTTGTTTCTCACTTGATGATGTAGGGGCTTCACATGAGGCTTTGTAGGCACCACTTGATTTGTTGTGAAGTTCCTCTTTATCCTTAAGTGACATCTCATGAGCAACAATTCTTCCAATCACCTCCGTTGGCTTGAGATCTTTGTAATTGGGCATCATTTGGATCAATGTGCACACGGTATCATATTTTCCATCCAAGGCTCTTAGAATCTTCTTGATGATGAATCTATCGGTCATCTCTTCACTTCCTAAGCCGGCAACCTCATTTGTGATGAGAGCAAGCCTAGAGTACATTTCAGCGACACCTTCACCATCCTTCATTTTGAACTTTTCAAGTTGACTTTGAAGCACATCCAACTTGGATTCCTTGACGGAGTCGGTACCTTCATGCATATCAATCAAAGTGTCCCAAATTTCCTTTGCATTCTCAAGACGGCTAATTTTGTTGAATTCTTCGGGGCACAATCCGTTGAAGAGAATATCACAAGCTTGAGCATTGTATTGCAACATCTTCAACTCATCCGCGGTAGCTTCATGGTTTGGTTCTTTCCCATCAAAGAAGTCACCTTGCAAACCAACACACACAATAGCCCAAACGGCGGGGTTATGTCCAAAAATATGCATTTTCATTTTATGCTTCCAACTAGCAAAATTAGTACCATCAAAGTAAGGACCTCTACGGTGATAATTTCCCTCGCTAGACGCCATACTCTCCTAGGTTGTGAAACCAAGGCTATGAACACCAGAAGCTATGGAGATCAAAGCAAATGGAGACCAAAGCTCTGATACCACTTGTAGGATCGAAAGTATGTCTAGAGGGGGGGTGATTAGACTACTTGACCAAATAAAAACTTAACCTTTTCCCAATTTTAGTTCTTGGCAGATTTTAGCTATTGTAGGACAAGTCAAGCAATCATCACACAATTCAAGCAAGCATGCAAAGAGTATATTGGCAGCGGAAAGTAAAGCATGCAACTTGCAAGAATGTAAAGGGAAGGGTTTGGAGAGTTCAAACGCAATTGGAGACATGGATGTTTTTCCCGTGGTTCGGATAGGTGGTGCTATCCTACATCCACGTTGATGAAGACTTCAACCCATGAAGGGTAACGGTTGCGCGAGTCCACGGAGGGCTCCACCCACAAAGGGTAATGGTTGCGCAAGTCCACGGAGGGCTCCATCCACTAAGGGTCCATGAAGAAGCAACCACCCACGAAGGGTCCACGAAGAAGCAACCTTGTCTATCCCACCATGGCCATCGCCCACGAAGGACTTGCCTCACTAGCGGTAGATCTTCACAAAGTAGGCGATCTCCTTGCCCTTACAAACTCCTTGGTTCAACTCCACAATCTTGTCGGAGGCTCCCAAGTAACACCTAGCCAATCTAGGAGACACCACTCTCCAAGAAGTAACAAATGGTGTGTAGGTAATGAACTCCTTGCTCTTGTGCTTCAAATGATAGTCTCCCCAACACTCAACTCTCTCTCATAGGATTTGGATTTTGTGGAAAGAATATTTGAGTGGAAAGCAACTTGGGGAAGGCTAGAGATCAAGATTCATATGGTAGGAATGGAATATCTTGGTCTCAACACATGATTAGGTGGTTCTCTCTCAGAACATATGAGTTGGAATTGTGTATGTGTTATGATGGCTCTCTCCATGAATGAATAGGAGGTGGAGGGGTATATATAGCCTCCACACAAAATCCAACCATTACACACAGTTTTCCAATCTCGGTGGGACCGAATCAACAAACTCGGTCGGACCGAAAAGGTAAACCTAGTGACCGTTAGAGATTTTCGGTGGGACTGACATGCAACTCGGTAGGACCGATATGGTTAGGGTTTGGGCATAACGTAATCTCGGTGAGACCGATTACACAAACTCAGTGAGACCGAGTTTGGTAATAAGCTAACCAGAGAGTTGGTCAGGCAAACTCGGTGGGACTGATTTGCTCTTTCGGTGAGACCGAAAAGTTACAAAAAGGAAACATAGAGTTTACATTGCAATCTCGGTGGGATCGATTCGCTCTTTCGGTGAGACCGAAAAGTTACAAAAGGGAAACAGAGAGTTTGCAATCCCATCTCGGTGAGACCGAGATCCCTATCGATAGAACCGAATTGCTAGGGTTTGGCAGTGGCTTATGACAAGTGAAACTCGGTGGCGCCGGATAGAAAGAATCGGTAGGACCGAGTTTGGCTTTGGGTTTAGGTCATATGTGGATATGGGAAAGTAGTTGAGGGTTTTGGAGCATATCACTAAGCACATGAAGCAAGAGGCTCATTAAGCAACACCTCATCCCTCCTTGATAGTATTGGCTTTTCCTAAAGACTCAATGTGATCTTGGATCACTAAAATATAAAATGAAGAGTCTTGAGCTTTTGAGCTTGAGCCAATCCTTTGTCCTTAGCATTTTGAGGGTTCCACTTTCACATCCATGCCATGCCAATCATTGAGCTTTCCTGGAATAGTCATCTTGGAATAGCATTAGCTCAATGAGCTATATGTTGTTATGAATTACCAAAACCACCTAAGGATAGTTGCACTTTCAATCTCCCCCTTTTTGGTAATTGATGACAACATATAGATCAAAGCTTCGACAAATGATAATAAGCATGAAATATATCGTCGCTTTGAGAAGTATGTGACAAGTAAGAGCTCCCCCTAAATTTGTGCATATTTAAAATTTGCTTTGGACTGCAAATGCACAAAGAGTTAGAGTCATGGGTTACTCTTCCATGTCACATACATCTTGGTGGAGCGCTTAAAATGATAAGAATGAAATACATGCACTCATCACCAATAAAAGTGAATGATCACATAAGATAGATAAGATAATAGCATTCACCAAGCATTAAGTGTAGCTTATGATCAAACACATGATCATCAATGTCTAACAGAGCAATGACATAGTATCTCACATAAAAGCAAACAAAGTTCGAAAAACCACCAAATAAAGCAAGAGAGAAAAAAAAGCAACACTCTCTCTCTCGAAGCCTATGATCTTTACATTTTTCTCCCCCTTTGGCAACAAGTTACCAAAAAGTTCCTAGAAAATGCATAGTGCTAGATCGACACTCAGGCTTGATCTTCAGGTGGTGGTGGAGTCCGGAGCACTCCAAGGACGAAGCCTTCTGTAGACGTGGTCGGAGTTGAGGCTGAAGTAGATGCTGGAGCTGGTGGAACTGAGGCTGTAGCTGGTGCAGACGTGGTGGCTCTGGTGTCAGCAACTGGCACTGCATGTGATCTCTGAGCTCTTGGCACTCTGGCAAATGCATCAGTTGTAGTATTGCCTCTCCTCTCCTGCATGTCATCCTGGAGCTGCTCCACTGCAGTCTGAATCTCTGTTACTTTGACATCCAAGTCATAGAACTTTTGTTCCATGATCCTCTCTAAGCTTGCCTGGTTCTGAGTTAGGGTGGCTAGTCCTTGCTCAATCCGCATGGTGGATGCAATCAAGTAACCAAGCTGCTCTTGTTTGGTTTTCAAGAAATACTCAGATGCCTCCTCTTGAGTTGGCATCTTGGCAGCTTTCTCCTTCCTTGCTTTCTCCTTCTTTGCTCGTGCTTGTGCAGATGATGGTTCATTCTTAGTCATGACAACTTGATTATCTTCAAAATCTGGACGGATGGGCAGGTGTTCCTTGTCCAATAAGTATATGCCCGTGCCCATCTTGGAGTTGATTAATTCCTGAATTTGTGGGGCATATCCACAACTCCTCTTCTGATCAGCTGCTGTCCTCTTAATGGTCTCTACCATGAGGCTCATCACCTTGAACTTCTGTGGCACATCAAATATATGAAGCAAATTGATCGCATGGCCTCTAATCATCTTGTGATCACCTGACTTGGGCAACAAGGTGTGCCTCAGTATCCAATTGATGGTTGGCAGCCCTAACAGAAGATAGTGTACTGAGCCAAACTTGAAAGTGTCAAGTGCTTCATTTGGAATTTCCTTGTACATGTTTGACATTGAGTTATGATTCATCTTCTTCTTGGCATATACATCCAAGTCATCTTCCTGCTCTTCTGGGGCATTAATCAGCTGAGCCCATTCAGCAACTGTAGATTGGTACCTCGTACCTTTAGACATCCATGTTATCCTACCATCTGGATAAAAATGTGTTGTGGAGTAGAACTGCATGATAAGCTCCTCATTCCACTTTGTGAGCTTCTGCCCAACAAAGTCCTCTACTCCACATGCCTTGAAGCTGTCTTGCACTCCAGGGTAGTACTCTTCGTTTTCCTTGATGTATTCCCAGTCGACCCATCTCATATCACAGACTATTGGCTTCTTATCAAGCAGCACTGTCTCATAGAAGTCCTGCTGTTCCTTGGTGTGAAATCTGTAGTCAACAACAGTCCTCCTCCTTGAAGCATACAGATCTGCTTCTCTCCACTTCCTCAGCCCTGAGTCTCTCCTGAGCTTCATATCCTCAGCCACAAGATGAGCATCATTGTGGTCTGGGATCTTGGGCTTGAGTTTTCTAAGTACTTGCTCTTCCTCATCTTCTTCAGCAATGTCAGGCACTGGGGCCTTGTTCTTCTCAGCAGCTGGGATGCTTCTTATATTTCTCTTTGGCTTTGGCTTTGGAGCTGGCTTGGCCCTCGAAGCAGCTGCCCCTGATCTTATGGCATCACCCATCAGCTTGGGTGCCTTAGGTGCTGGTGCAGCTACCTCTTCTTCTTCCTCCTCATCTTCCATGATGGAAGCCTTGCCAAGCACTCTGGCTACGGTTTTCTTCACCCTTTCCTTTCTTTTCTTGCCTTCAGCAGCAACTGGCTCTATGGGAGTGGGCTTCTTAGTTGAAGCTCTGGCCTTTGACATAGGCTGCCTGCCTGCTGGCCTTTTGATTTTTAACCCTGGCTTTATGCCCTGTGCTGGCTCAACTCTCTTGGAAGTTGCTTCCTCTTCTGCCACATAGTCCTCATCCTCTGATTTTGAGGTTCTCTTCTTTCTCTGTCTGGTGGCAGCTTTAGGCAGATTGCTAGGAGTACTTCTGCTGCCGTCATCTGAAGAACTTGAGGGACTAGTGCCCTCACTCATCTGCACTTGCTGTTCTGACATGTTCTGGCTATCACTCTAATCAGACATGTTGCAAACTCTGACTGCTGACCCTGTGAATTGGTTATAGATGAGATAGAGTGGATGAGCATCACAAAATGCAGAGATTTTTGCAAAAGAATGATCCAAAAACTTAGTTTTAGTTTCCCACTGAAATCATCTCGGATCTACCGATTTTTAAACTCGGTGATACCGAAGCAGTTTTGGAACCTAAACTAGTGAATCCGGTCAGACCGAGTCACGGTTCGGAGGCACCGAGACTGCTAGGGTTTCACAAAGTTCCAAAATCGGTCACACCGATAAGTAATTCTTGGTCAGTCCGAGTCTCACTTGTGCAATGGCATAAGCCAAATCGGTGGGACCGAGTTTTTGAACTCGGTGGGTCCGAGATGGTTTCGGCGGAAACCTAACCCTAAAATTTTCGAATCAAAACTAATCTACGAACGCATTGACTCGATAGGAGTGTTTCAATCGTGGCAAGAATCATTAAGAACACAATGTGCTAGGAATCAGACGGGGAATAGCACTGTGATAGAGTCCATACCCTAGTTCGGCGGAGACTCGCTACGACGGCAACGGCGGGGTTGAATTTCCGTTGACGGCGACGGAGACCAGCGACTGGAGGCGGCTGGCGGTGAGGAGACGATCCGGAGACCAAGTTGGCAGAGCAGGCTATCGCGCGGGCGAAGGGGTTCGGAGAAATTTCCAAATTTTTGCCCGTGACTATATATAGCCCGACCCTGTCGGTGTGACCGAGTGGAACAACTCAGTGGCACCGAGATGCAAAACTGTATATAGTTGTTGCAACTCGGTGTGACCGAATGGTTCAAATCGGTTGCACCGAGATCGAAAACCTAGATCAACTTAATGATCTCGGTAGGACCGAAAGTGGGGTATCGATCAGACCGAGAATCATAAAGAGGTTTTGGAAGTTTAAGTCTATGACGAATCGGGGACTCCGAGCGCTCCTCACACAGAGTGGTTCGAATCTGACTTGATCAAATTTTGTGATGTAGCATGAATAAAGTTTGAGACAAGAAAAGCATAGATAGCTAGAGGAGGTTCTTAGGCATTCTTGTCCATCCACTTGGCAAAAGGAAATAAAACCAAACAATCAAAACAACAAGTGGATGTCCTCGAATGAGTAAAATATGCAACCAGCATGCTCACACAATAAGATGGCAAATGAAATATGTGACAAGGCATGCACAACCAATTCTAGCATCTATCAAGCAATTTGCGATGACAAGGTCATCTATATATGAGTATATTGACTTAGGAGTCAAGTGAGAACACTTGATCATAGGTCATACTCATCGTTTAAGCTCAAGTGGGGTTACCACTTTTACATAAAGCATTGTTGTGTTCACATCTTTAGAGTTGCTTTAGCTCAAGTCTTAGAGTAAAGCTCCCCCTAGATGTGATATCCCCCCTTAGAGGGATGAACTAACCTCGGGTTTTGTCGATGATGACTTCATGTAGATGTTGAAGATGTGGATGCTCAATGTTGATGTAGATCACTTGGAGCTATCCATTTGAGTGAATTGCACTTTCAATACCTACATGGGTTAGTCCCACAAGGAACAAACAAGGATATCCATAGACATAGAGTGATGCACACACAAGATGATGTCCATGAAAACTTTTAGGTTACCTTGTCCCTTGTCTTACCAACAAGAGGGTTTGTGACTCATTGAACTAGTGCAAGATGTGGAAGTTGATTGCACTTGTTCTTGCCAAAATGGTAAGAGTGAAGTATGTTGGCGGAGTCACCCTCAAGAACTCTCTAGTTCTTCTTATTTTGGATCCACACCATCTTGATGGGAATCCTTGGAGTTGTAGTCGTACTTGATGAAGTGGAACTTGAAGTAGTCTTGGGAATCCACTTGACTAAGGTCTTAGGAGCTTCTTCAAATGCATCAATTTCCTCTTGAAGCTTGTCCTTTCCTTTTTGCTTGTAGTCTTGTGGTGGAAGATCATCTTGAGCTTGTGTCCCCTTGAAACAAGTATCATACTTCTCTTGTTGAGGAACAAACTTTGTCTAGGGGTATTGATCTTCTTCCCACTCAACTCCATTGGCATTGAAATTTCGTTCAAAACCAACACCTTGATTCTTCCGGTGCATTCCTTGCTTGCGCACAATTTCCTCGAATTGCTTACTCTCGGCAAGGCTTTTGTACACTCCTTTCTCTATAATTCCCTTCAATAAGCTATTTTCTTGCTCAAGTGTAACTTGGCTAAGAGAATCATTAGTGGAATCAAGAGAACTACTAGAAGCAACAATATTGGATTTAGCATGATCATTGTTACTGCTAGAGGAAGAATCTTTCTTGTTCTTGTTACTAGACTTGACTTGAGGCATGTAAGTGGATAAGAGTAAACGCTTGGCAATGTAAGAAGAACTTTTCTTGCGGAGATCATCATTGATTGCTTTTAAGAACTCATGCTCTTGCTCAAGATTGAGCTTTTCAAAGCGTAATTTCTCATGAGCTCTTAAAAGTTCTCGATGATCTTCGAAGATAGTTTCATGAGCTAACTTAAGAGTGTTTAGTTCTTTAGTTAGAGCCTCGATCTTCTCCTTATCATTGTCATTCATTTTATCTTCATAGCATGATTAATTGACGTTTAATCATAGTATTCATCACTAGAGTTGTCAACAAGCAAATCATCACCTAACAAGTCATCTTCATCACTATTGAAATCAACATACTCGGGGTGTGTTACCTTAGGACCTTTGGCCATGAAGCATCTTCCAATTCCTTCATTTGGTGAGTCAAATATGTCGTAGGAGTTGGTTGACACAAGTGCTAGACCGGCAACACCTTCATCTTGAGTATCTTCGGAGTCGGAGTGATAACTTCTCTCGGAGTGGCTGTCGGAGTCGGAGCCGGATACCCATTCACCAACATGAGCTTGATGTCTTCGTTTTGTGTAGCTCCTTGATGATTTTTCCTTCCTTTCCGAATCCTTGCTTCTCCGTGAGTATCTTCGTTCATAACGATCATCTCTACTCCTTCTCTCTCTTGGTGGTGATTCTTTACTTATTCTTTTTGGAGAATCTTCTCTTCTCTTGTAGGGAGCCGTACACTCATTGGAATAGTGTCCGGGTCTTCCACAACTGTAGCAGTTTCGCTCTCGACTAGAAGATCTTTTGTCATTGTAGGACCTTGACTTGAAGCTTCTATCTTTGCTTCTACTCTTGTAGAACTTGTTGAAGTTCTTCACCATTAAGCTCAATTCTTCATTGAAGTTTTGTTTCTCACTTGATGATGTAGGGGCTTCACATGAGGCTTTGTAGGCACCACTTGATTTGTTGTGAAGTTCCTCTTTATCCTTAAGTGACATCTCATGAGCAACAATTCTTCCAATCACCTCCGTTGGCTTGAGATCTTTGTAATTGGGCATCATTTGGATCAATGTGCACACGGTATCATATTTTCCATCCAAGGCTCTTAGAATCTTCTTGATGATGAATCTATCGGTCATCTCTTCACTTCCTAAGCCGGCAACCTCATTTGTGATGAGAGCAAGCCTAGAGTACATTTCAGCGACACCTTCACCATCCTTCATTTTGAACTTGTCAAGTTGACTTTGAAGCACATCCAACTTGGATTCCTTGACGGAGTCGGTACCTTCATTCATATCAATCAAAGTGTCCCAAATTTCCTTTGCATTCTCAAGACGGCTAATTTTGTTGAATTCTTCGGGGCACAATCCGTTGAAGAGAATATCACAAGCTTGAGCATTGTATTGCAACATCTTCAACTCATCCGCGGTAGCTTCACGGTTTGGTTCTTTCCCATCAAAGAAGTCACCTTGCAAACCAACACACACAATAGCCCAAGCGGTGGGGTTATGTCCAAAAATATGCATTTTCATTTTATGCTTCCAACTAGCAAAATTAGTACCATCAAAGTAAGGACCTCTACAGTGATAATTTCCCTCGCTAGACGCCATACTCTCCTAGGTTGTGAAACCAAGGCTATGACCACCAAAAGCTATGGAGATCAAAGCAAATGGAGACCAAAGCTCTGATACCACTTGTAGGATCGAAAGTATGTCTAGAGGGGGGGTGATTAGACTACTTGACCAAATAAAAACTTAACATTTTCCCAATTTTAGTTCTTGGCAGATTTTAGCTATTGTAGGACAAGTCAAGCAATCATCACACAATTCAAGCAAGCATGCAAAGAGTATATTGGCAGCGGAAAGTAAAGCATGCAACTTGCAAGAATGTAAAGGGAAGGGTTTGGAGAGTTCAAACGCAATTGGAGACACGGATGTTTTTCCCGTGGTTCGGATAGGTGGTGCTATCCTACATCCACGTTGATGGAGACTTCAACCCACGAAGGGTAACGGTTGCGCGAGTCCATGGAGGGCTCCACCCACAAAGGGTAATGGTTGCGCGAGTCCATGGAGGGCTCCATCCACGAAGGGTCCACGAAGAAGCAACCACCCACGAAGGGTCCACGAAGAAGCAACCTTGTCTATCCCACCATGGCCATCGCCCACGAAGGACTTGCCTCACTAGCGGTAGATCTTCACGAAGTAGGCGATCTCCTTGCCCTTACAAACTCCTTGGTTCAACTCCACAATCTTGTCGGAGGCTCCCAAGTAACACCTAGCCAATCTAGGAGACACCACTCTCCAAGAAGTAACAAATGGTGTGTAGGTAATGAACTCCTTGCTCTTGTGCTTCAAATGATAGTCTCCCCAACACTCAACTCTCTCTCATAGTATTTGGATTTTGTGGAAAGAATATTTGAGTGGAAAGCAACTTGGGGAAGGCTAGAGATCAAGATTCATATGGTAGGAATGGAATATCTTGGTCTCAACACATGAGTAGGTGGTTCTCTCTCAGAACATATGAGTTGGAATTGTGTATGTGTTCTGATGGCTCTCTCCATGAATGAAGAGGAGGTGGAGGGGTATATATAGCCTCCACACAAAATCCAACCGTTACACACAGTTTTCCAATCTCGGTGGGACTGAATCAACAAACTCGGTCGGACCGAAAAGGTAAACCTAGTGACCGTTAGAGATTTTCGGTGGGACTGACATGCAACTCAGTAGGACCGATATGGTTAGGGTTTGGGCATAACGTAATCTTGGTGAGACCGATTACACAAACTCGGTGAGACCGAGTTTGGTAATAAGCTAACCAGAGAGTTGGTGAGGCAAACTCGGTGGGACCGATTTGCTCTTTCGGTGAGACCGAAAAGTTACAAAAAGGAAACATAGAGTTTACATTGCAATCTCGGTGGGACCGATTCGCTCTTTCGGTGAGACCGAAAAGTTACGAAAGGGAAATAGAGAGTTTGCAATCCCATCTAGGTGAGACCGAGATCCCTATCGGTAGAACCGAATTGCTAGGGTTTGGCAGTGGCTTATGACAAGTGAAACTCGGTGGCGCCGGATAGAAAGAATCGGTAGGACCCAGTTTGGCTTTGGGTTTAGGTCATATGTGGATATGGGAAAGTAGTTGAGGGTTTTGGAGCATATCACTAAGCACATGAAGCAAGAGGCTCATTAAGCAACACCTCATCCCTCCTTGATAGTATTGGCTTTTCCTAAAGACTCAATGTGATCTTGGATCACTAAAATATAAAATGAAGAGTCTTGAGCTTTTGAGCTTGAGCCAATCCTTTGTCCTTAGCATTTTGAGGGTTCCACTTTCACATCCATGCCATGCCAATCATTGAGCTTTCCTGAAATAGTCATCTTGGAATAGCATTAGCTCAATGAGCTATATGTTGTTATGAATTACCAAAACCACCTAGGGATAATTGCACTTTCAATGGTCCAGAGATAAAGTTTGATATATGGGATAATAGTGTTTGGTCTCCGGAAGGGTTCCGGAATTCACCGGAAGGGGTTCCGGATGTTTCCCGAAATGTTTGGGTACGAGAACACTTTATTTGGGCCAAAGGGGAAAGCCCACAAGGTTTTTGGAAAGCGGAAAAGGAGGTTTTGTGGAGTCCAGGGGCCAGACGCCAGGGTCCCTGGCGTCTGGGTCCAGACACCGGGAACCCTTGCGTCTGGCCCTGGAGTCCGAGAAGGACTCTTGCCTTTCGGGTCAAACCGACTTTGTGGAGGCTTTTACTCCAAGTTTTGACCCCAAGGCTCAACATATAAATAAAGGGGTAGGGCTAGCACCCAAGACACATCAAGAAACACCAAGCCATGTGCCGGCAACCCTGTCCCCTCGATTTTATCCTCCATAATAGTTTTCGTAGTGCTTAGGCGAAGCCCTGCGGAGATTGTTCTTCACCAACACCGTCACCACGCCGTCGTGCCGCTGGAACTCATCTACTACTTCGCCCCTCTTGCTGGATCAAGAAGGCGAGGACGCCATCGAGCTGAACGTGTGCTGAACGCGGAGGTGCCGTACGTTCGGTACTTGATCGGGACAGATTGTGAAGGTGTACGACTACATCAACCGCGTTGATAAACGCTTCCGCTTTCGGTCTACGAGGGTACGTAGACATACTCTCCCCTCTCATTGCTATGCATCACCATGATCTTGCGTGTGGTAGGATTTTTTTTGAAATTACTATGTTCCCCAACAGCCCCTGCCAGGGTGAGCGAGTTTATTGATCGCACGATAGCAACATGGAACTGTGAGAAGCTTAAGGAGTGTTTCCCACCGATGGATGTGGAGGCGATCTTGAACCTCCATTTGTCGAACAGGAACCAGAAGGACGAGTGGGCTTGGCACTATGACTGCAAAGGGATTTTTACAGTTCGATCGGCATACAAGATCGATGCCTATGCATACCAAGACAACTAGGGAAGCTTGGCTGGAGGGGTCAGCTGCTTTGTCCGATACAAAGAAGGTAGAGAAACAATGGACTTCGCTTTGGCAAATCCACGTTCCATCCATAATAGAAGTGTTTCTCTGGAGGCTAGCAAAGCACTCTCTCCCGACAAGTGATGTTCTTGAACATAGAAATATGGCAGTGGAAGATAAATGCGCAATGTGTGGTGAAGATGACTCGTAGAAGCATTCTTTGATAGAGTGTATGATAGCTAAACAGGTCTGCGTTTTGGCTTTGGCATCGGAGGAGGTTGCGGAACAGGTCTCCATGACGCGTCAAGGGAATGCGAGGGACTAGATTTTTTAGCTCATCGTAAAATTTCCCTCAAGTGAAATGACAGAGGCCTTTGTCACCCTATGGGCTATCTGGCACGCAAGGCGGAAGGTAATTCATGAAAATCTATTCCAAAGTCCATTTTCTACTCATTTTCTTCATCAAGAGTTTCATGGAGGATCTAGGAGTGGTATAGATCAAGATGAAGAAGGAGGTACAAGCAAGACAAGTAGAGACCAATGTCCAGTAGTGGATCCCCTCGCCGGCCTGGTGGACAAAGATAAACGTGGATGGAGCCTTGGGAAAACATGACGACAATGTGGCCATTGCGGCTGTTGCACGAAGCTATGAAGGTGAATTCTTGGGAGCTTCTTTTGTTGTTTTCATAGGAATTTCAGATGCAGAAACCGTTGAAGCTCTTGCGATAAGGGAGGCTCTCTTGTTGGCGGATGACTTGCTTACTCGAAGAGTTAAGGTAGCCTCTGATTGCCTTAGGGTGATCAATACCCTGGATAAGGACTCCAGGCCAGTATATTATCACATCACACAGGAGATTAAGGCCAGAGGTGCGCAGTTGGATGGCATTATTTTTTGTCATGAGAAACACAGTTCAAACTTTGAAGCTCACAACCTTGCTCGATCATCCCTGAGGAATACTGTTGGCCGGTTTGTTTGGCTACTAGATCCGCCTGAGGGCTTGTGTATCCCTAGAACTCTTGTAAATTAATGTTTGGAGGGGTACATTACCTCTAAAAAAACAGAGCCATTGGACACTTATGACTGCTAATAGCACCAATAATATAAGAACAAGTGTTGCCACGACTATTTATTTCCACAATACCATCTATTATATCACTTACTTTTGAATTATTTAAAAAGAAGTCATGAATTTGAAAAGGTTCATCAGTTTTGAAGAAAAAATCGCAAAATTAAAAAAGTTCATCGATTTTGAAAAAAGTTCATGAAAAACAAAAAAATAATGCTTTTGAAAACAAGTTCATCGAGTTTGACAAAAAGTTCATCAAGTTTGACAAAAAGTTCATCGATTTTGAAAGTTCGTAAATTTGAAAAAAAAGGTCATCAAATCTGAAGAAAAAATCATCAATTTAAAAAAAATCGAATTTGGAAAAACTTCATCAAATTTGAAAAAAAATCAGCAAATTTGAAGAAAAAATCATGATTTTTTAAAAAGTTCATGGAGCCAGGAATAAGAAAAAAAGTAGAAAAGAATGAAAAAGATGTAAGTAATCATGTGGGTTTGGCGTCGGGATGGCTAGTGCGTAGTACTTCAAAGGAGGACGTC